>NC_081190.1:87111070-87411070 GCF_902713425.1 Acipenser ruthenus | reverse complement strand
TATGAAGACCATGGTTTATGAAGTTGTGTGGTAAAATGTCGTTTCTGCAAGAGACAGATAAAAAGCATAATCACAAAAGAAACGCTGCATCATTATTATTTATTTATTGATGAGCAGATACCCTTATCCAGGGCAACTTACAATTGTTACAAGATATAACATTATTTTTACATACAATTACCCATTTATACAGTTGGGTTTTTACTGGAGCAATCTAGGTAAAGTACCTTGCTCAAGGGTACAGCAGCAGTGCCCCCCACCTGGGATTGAACCCACGACCCTCCGCTCAAGTCCAGAGCCCTAACCACTACTTCACACTGCTGCATCATACCAATTCTAAAAAAATACAAATGTTAAATATAATGTTAAACTGAATTTTCTGTTTACAAATTTCTGTTAACAATTATTCAATGAAAACTTTTTAATATCCATGATTACTAAATATGATTTGAATACTAGTTTCATTTAGGTTACTTAAGTTCGATGTATACACTTTTATCTGCATAAACAAATCTCTCCTTTGTGTGTAATACTGTAAAATAACCCATGCTTTCTCCTGCCTTTGGACCCACCTGTTATAAGTCATTGTAATACCAACATGCTATTATTTTACTGGAAGTTAAGTATAATGTCCATCCAATTCTCATTTATCACCGACTTGACTCAAACTACAGTGGTGGCCACGGCAAACTATTCACTTGTCGCGAGACTGTTGCAGTGCGAAGTCGCAAAAATATCAGAGCTTTGCATGTTTTTTGTGACTGCCATTGAATCAGCTGCACTTCATATTTCCTGCCACCAGCCAATTGTTCTGAAGTCAGTTGATTGTTCACGCTCATTCAAACGGGAGGGGTTATAGCTAGCCAATAATAAAATCAGCAGAAATGCCCCACAAAACACTTACCCTATTTTGAGCCCAGAGGAGATGATCAATCCAGCAAGAATCTGAAATTATCTGCAGTGTCCTTATTAATGCAAATATTACTGTATTCCTTCAAATTTAAGACACAGTCCAAATTTTTCACCTTCAATTTGAGTAAAAAATAAAACATCAAAGAAAGATACATTTACAAAGATACAACCTCAATTACGCATATAAGAAAACGAGCTGTCCAAGCTGGTAAAAGCTTCTCTTCGAATTCCTCAGGAAGCTAATGATGCTTCTTAAACAATTGCTGCCTATATGTCATGGATGATTCGAGAACGGGCAGTTACATTTATATTCGTCTTTTCTCGGCAGTCAGTCACGTTGCTGTTTGTGTACTCGGGCATGATGTTTTTGTTTGTCTTCTCTTGGCAGTCAGTCATGTTGCTATTTGTATACTCAAGTAGTCATGTCTTTTGTTTAAAAAGTGCGTCTTAAATTCGAAGGAATATGGTATTTATACTACCGGTACACTAAACTACTTGTACATTTCCACCTACAATGATTCACTACTTTTTTTTTTACCGATCTGAATGATAAAATATTAACCCTTTTGTGGTCCTATGTCAGACCAGGTCCAACATTACAATTGTCCCTTTCCGGTCTGATGTTGGACCCTGTCCGACATCATCAAAAAGACGTCAAGCACAGGTCTCTAGTTGTTTTTTCTCCGGAAAAAGCTGAGAAAACCATTCAATGGCCAAGTGAGACGGATAGGAGCCCAGAGAAGCCGAAAAAAAAGGGGCGGATCTGAGCAATACACATAGCCCCGGCACCACAGAGATAACATGGACATAAACAAACAAGATAGCTGCTTCTGCATCTAGCGCTCAAAGAATATCACAGACATTTGCAGAGCTTTTTGAGATTTTATAGTAATAAAATAATGACTTGGATCGCATTATTGAGGAATTTGGTGATAAAACGAGTGATCAGGAGATGATTTATCAGTATGCACTACTATGAAGAGGTATGTGAAATATACAGCAAACAACGGGTGGGGCAAGGCTGGAGATACCTTACTGAGTGTCCTGTTGATATGCAGTGCCTTTTAAACCTGTTTTACTTTGAATAAAATGACTTTTAAACATCGTGTGTGAAAATAAATTGGACCTGACACGCCTGACAGGCACTGAATAAATGGACCGCTAAGGGTTAGGTTACAGTATATTGCATATATATTGTTAGCCATGAACAGTTTGAAATATTAGGTTATTTGTATGTTTTTGATTATGATCAGGATTTGGAAAGTTTAACGTTTAACTTTCTGTGCATTGAGCCACATTTACTGTATTGTATTTTGTTGAATTTAGTTTAATTTCCTGTATGATCAAATTATAATGTGTAGTATTTGGTTTTGGAAGATGGTCTTCTATAGTGACCTCATCTTCAGCGTGTGACACCTGCTGGTGAAACATTGTATTTCAGTAGTAACCTGTGACAAACCAGTTTCTAGTCAGATAACACTCGTGTGCAGAGGATACAGGACAGGTTAACTAAACTGCATATCGCATTGACCTGAATTTCATCATGCTGGATAATGGACATACTTCAACATTTTTATAGCTGGCCGTGGCTGACTCTGTAATATTAACTGTTATTTAAAGTTCAAGTGGAATTCACCTATTTACACAATGCATATGCTGTAAAATAATGTGTAGTCTTTTGAAGGCCAGTCAACAAGATTTGCCAAATCGAGAAAAAATATATACAAACGAAACAAAGATACCGGGCCAGAATGACACTTTAGTATGATCGTCTTTACACAATCACGGTCCTTCAAGTGACAGTTGTAGGTTCATAAATAACTATTTTACTGGTTCGCAACAAAACTTGCAGATGACATTCATAAGCTCCTGTTTTTACCGGTTTAGTTTGAATGACTGTGTTTAACAGACATTTGTATGTCTGCAACTTTACTTATTGTAAATAAACACAAACTGGAACGGCAACATTGTTTCGCATGAACGTGTTGCAGCTTTAATTCAAAGACGTGATTAGCGAACAAATCTAACCTTTTGTTTCTTTTATTAAAACCTCTTCTTGCCTCAAGCCATTTTTGTTTGCAATGTAAATACATAAACAAGCAAGACTAATCTTCCTTGATAGATTTCCTCCCCTATTTTTACAGCATTTAATATTGATCTTATTTCTTAAACCTAGAGTAGTAAAATAGTAGAGTAATAGCTTACAGTTTTTTTTCTTTCTTGCAATATGGTAGCTCAAAGTGATGTATCGTAATATTATTAATGATTATAGGCATTTTATGTTGAATTTAATCTTGTCAAGCTTTCATTAATGCTGAATGTTCTGGCTTGAGTTTATAACTGACTTTTTTTATTTTGAGCAATACATTTTCATCTGACATGTAATTCTACGGAGAAGACCCCCAAGCACAGCATTAGTGTAGCTACATGTAAATCATACCAGTCTGAATACAAATAAAAACAATAACAGACATACATATATTAATCCAATTGCTTTCCATTCATCACTATTACATTAAAGCTGACATTTTTTTCCCTTCTTATTTTAAACTTCAAAGTATTTGTTTGTTTATTTAACAGACGCCTTTATCCAAGGCGACTTACAGAGACTCGGGTGTGTGAACTATGAATCAGCTGCAGAGTCACTTACAACTACGTCTCACCCAAAAGACGGAGCACAAGGAGGTTAAGTGACTTGCTGAGGGTCACACAATGAGTCCGTGGCTGAGGTGGGATTTGAACCAGGGACCTCTTGGTTACAAGCCCTTTTCTTTAACCACTGGACCACACAGCCTCCTTACGTCTGGTACGTCCTGCAATAACACTGTTTATTAGGAACATAGGCAACATTAATAATAAGGTTATTATTGTATTATCCCCAAATGTCACCTCACATTGTGATGTGACCTGGGCAGAAGCCAAAAATAAATAACATTAAACTAAACTTTGGATGTGCAAAAACAAAAAAACACATTCATGACCTGTCTACAAAAAAAAGCTTCCTGTTGTGTAGCTGCTAGAGTTTTGTCTTCCAAACACATTTACTTGAAGGCCACAGCAGCCCCTGCTGTTATTTTTTCAGTTTTTTTTCTGAATGTTTCTGTTTTCTTCTGCCACCTGGTGGCAGGAATAACAGAGTGCTGCTGAATTAAAGTTGTTCAGGAAATTCACAGTTGCAGCCATGCATCACCGTGTAGTAGAGTCCTGCATAGGTCCGATTTTTATGACCTGCCCCCAGACCCAGACCTGTTACTACAGGACCTGACCCAAAACTGCAACCCGCTGCAACAACGACTTCTTACCCATGACCCGACCCGCTTTAATAAGATCTGCAACCCGACCCAAAGTTGTTGTCCTTTACCTACTCCCTGTGCCGACTGACTCTCTCACGCTCTCACATTCACACACATGTCTCTACCATTCTCCACAGATTGAGTTTATACAATAGGCTATACAGCATGGTAGCTTTCTCTTGTGGTCTGCATATATTTTAACATTGTAACATGAATCTCTACTTACTTTAACACAGTCGAAATGGAGCTACACCTGTGCTTTTGCAGAGATGTACCATTTTTGTGGCTGTCGTACACAAAAACCTAATGACATGTTTTACAAGCAACAAATCCAGTCAAGTTCATTATTTTCATTCGCTGTGATTCCAAAAGAATTCCACACTTGTGATTTACCTCTCGAACTATTATCCACTACACAATATAAACCCTGCGCTATCTTTTGTTTCACCTCGTCCACAGACATTTTTAATATCACCAAACAGACGTGATAAAAGGACCTTGCGACACATCAAACAACCGAGAACACTGCTTAGTCAGCTGACTCCTCCCTAATCCCCTCCTGCTTTAGTGCAGGAAATACCGGTAAATTTACCTTCTAATACAGGGTTACAGACGAGTACGCTGAAAGGACAGAAAACATTTTTGGTGACTCAAATTCAGACGTGAAAAATTACATTTTTTTGACCCGCACCCGAACCGCAAACCACGAAAAACTTCACATTCCGTCCAGAACCCAACACGCTTTTGCGGGTCACCTGTGGGTACAAGACCTGATTATTATTATTATTATTATTATTATTATTATTATTATTATTATTATTATTATTATTTATTAATTAATTAATTAATTAATTAATTAATTAGCAGGTGCACTTACCCAGGGTGACTTACAGTTGTATACAAAAAATACATATCAAGAATTACAGTACAATTAAGAGCAAGATACAAAATACAATGACTTCAGTCCTAATAAGAGCAAATACAAAATGATTTGATATCGGGGCAGTTCAAGACCAGATAACAGTTTGATAGTTACATCAGGGTGAGATACGAGTGCAAGTGAAATACAAAATACTACAGATTGGGTTAAGTGCAGGATTAAATACAGTAAAATAGGGAGCAGATAAGTGCAAGTTAAAGTTCATTAAAGGCAGAGTGCTATATAGAGACTCTACCGAGTACTCTGCGTCATGCGGGTAGGAACATGCAGTTCCTACTGTATCTATATGCAGCTTGTTTCATGGAGGTTTGGTGTGTGCAAGATGAACGTTATCTACAGATATTGGGTCTGATGCATCCATTTGTTTTCCGGTCAATAAAAGAAACTACCAGGAACTGAATACTTAACTACAAGTATATTTTACTGTCTGTAATGGTAAGGAAAAGGAACAGCTCTTGCCTTATCACATATTGTGCAGCGCATTGAGCCAGTCAGAGGTACCATATATTTCAGCCATTTGTGTATTTCAACCCAACAATGCTGTATTGATCTTTTTTTTTTAAAAACTCTAGTCACGACGACAGGTTCCACTAGTCGTTTCCCCCTCCTTAACTATTAACTTCATTTTCAATCTCAGTTTCATCAGAGTCTCTTTCATTTGTCTGTACTGCTATTTTCTTACTAGTGTCGCGACTGTCATGGTCCTTCTGAGGAATTTTCTTTTAAGCCATTTATTCAAGAAGGACATTTGTGACTTTGTCTGACTTTGCTAACAACTTCTATACTCCACTTTGATGTTTTTGGATTAATTAATTGTATTACATCAATTGATATCTGAGTATGACACTTTTGTACTTTATTCACAGCTGATTTCTAATACATTTAAAATTACACTTTTGTTGATTTAATTTAACAAGAAAATACAAGGTAGATCAATTAATCAACTGTTATCCATATTTTAGTATTACTATTTTTTACTGCAGTGTGTTCATGGCTGGTCTGTAATTCCCTTCAACCTCACAATACAGATTGTGGTAATCAATGTGTTACTTTAAAATGTTTTCAGACTGTCACCTTTAATGTATTAAACATTTATACAGATTATATTAGGTTATACAATATTAGGCTGTTTTCACACTGGGTCCGTTTCAACAGGACTCGATCTGGTTAGTTTAGTTTGAAACAATGTATCAGTGTGCTTGCTGTTCACAGTTATCCGCGAGCAAAGGGACTGAGTTCGTTTTCATGCGAGCTAAAGTTCCTTTTTTGTGGGCCTTTTCCATTTTTTTCAGGACTGAGTTCATTTGTGTTCCAATGCCATTTGCAAGTCAGATGTTTACAATATCCTGCAAGGCATTTTGAAAGATGGCAGCTATTGAAGTATTGCTTCAGTTTTTAATAGCATATTTTAGATTATTACATACATTGTGTTGTGGAAGAAAGCATGGGAATGGGGGTTGCTAATTTAATGAATACATCTCTATTGTATGCCTGCAGTAGGAGAACAGTATTCAGTTATTATTATTATTTATTTCTTAGCAGACGCCCTTATCCAGGGCGACTTACAATTGTTACAAGATATCACATAATTTTTACATACAATTACCTATTTATACAGTTGTTTTGTTTTTTTTTTCCGTTTTTTTAAATAAATTTAGTCTTTGCCAATTATTTTTTATTATTTTCTCCCCAGTTTGAAATGCCCAATTATTTTTAGGCTCAGCTCACCGCTACCACCCCTGCGCTGATTCGGGAGGGGTGAAGATGAACACACGCTGTGCCGTCAGCCGCCCGCTTCTTTACATGCTGCAGACTCACCGTGCAGCCACCTCAGAGCTACAGTGTCGGAGGACAACGCAGTTCTGGGCAGCTTACAGGCAAGCCCGCAGGCGCCAGGCCAGACTACAGGGGTCGCTGGTGCGCGGTGAGCCCTCCCTCCCCCGGGCGACGCTCGGCCAATTGAGCGCCACCCCCTGGGAGCTCCCATCCACAGTCGGCTGTGGAATAGCCTGGATTCGAACTCGCGACATCCAGGCTATAGAGCGCATCCTGCACTCTAGCGAGTGCTTTTACTAGATGCGCCACTTGGGAGCCCCTCAGTTGGGTTTTTACTGGAGCAATCTAGGTAAAGTACCTTGCTCAAGGGTACAGCAGCAGTGTCCCCCACCTGGGATTGAACCCACGACCTTCCGGTCAAGAGTCCAGAGCCCTAACCACTACTCCACACTGCTGCCCACAGTTACTCAATACTGCACCATTCTCCTACTGTAGACATTAAACAAAGTATTTTGAGTTACTTTTTACATGTACGAGAGCTTTAGTTTCTAGCACTGTCCATGTAATTTAGGGTTACCAGATTTCCACAGTGAAAAACAGAGACATGTTTTGTTTTTTTTCAATTCACTGATGCCGTAGCAACTCTGAAGCCGTTAAAATAACAGTATGTAATAACACAATAATAGTTTCAAAATTAAACATCGGGTGTTTTTATTGCAGAAACATGTTAAATGTACAAAAAGCCAGATTAAAAAAAAAAAAAAAGATCAGCTATTAGTATTGCCATTTAAACATGTGATAAACACATAATCAGAATGATTAAACACATAATTCATAAGATTGTTTCTTTTATTTTTGAATGGCGCTAACACAACCTAATATATTACTCTGCTATTAACTTGCTGAGCACACCAATACAGTTTTGTACTTAAAAAAAAAAAGTGATACAATCGCAAAACTGGGACGATTTAACAATTTTACTATTTTCGACCGGGACAAAAAATGAATGCTGGATGTAGCCCCAAGACATTTTGTTTTTGCTTCACTTGTTTCCTCAGAATATGAGCTAAACTACGCATAAAATGTTTACTTCCAACATTACCGTCTTCTTCGGTTTCTAAAATATGTAATGCAATATCTCACAAAGCAGTTACCCCTGTACCAATGTACCAACTGTAATTTTAAAACAAACTGAACTAGCAAGAATCAATTAATATATCTGACGTAAAGTGATATCTTTAAGATAGTGTTTTTGTTTATGGTGCTTTGGCAACTTTTTTATTGTAGGTGTTTATATTTTTAAAAAAAACTTGAGTGATCAAAACACACATGTACAGGTAAGAAAACAATGTTACAGGCATGTATTGGAGGAGATAACGTTTTGTGTTTGATTGTAAATTATAGGTATTTTTTAAACTTGGATATGCAACAAATATGTTTCTAGTCACTAAGGCAGCTGCTTTTTAAAAAAAAACAAAAAAAAAACGTTATAGGACTACTTTTAAATGTATCAGCCAAATAATTAAAACACAAAGCAATGGATGTTGTTGGAATAAAAAGTTATTTCTTGCAATTATATTTAAACAATGAATTCATTAGCTTGATATGTCATTTCCTTACAATAAACTTATTTAGGTACTTTAATACAGTACTGGATTCTATAGCAAAATTCAATAATTGCTTGCATATGCTGTATACAGTAACAGAGATTTTGTCCGTATGATGGGCAATTTCAGTTTAATAGCCAATTAATAAAATATGTAAAGTATATTTCAATTACAGACTATCAATGTATTGAAGTTTATTACAAGAGTACTTGTTGACAAAAAAGTTTTGATAATAAAATGTATACATGTACATGATCTTGATTGCAGAGAAAATAAAAATCTGAAGAATGCTCAAACTAATTTATTTATTTTTCTGCTGATATAAAATTATCATACATTATGTTACTGGTATTGGTATTAGTCCTCTGACTATCTCAGAGCATTAAGTATTAAAATTAAAATTATTTTCCTGTGTGCTCTCTTCAGTATTCTGTCTAATTAGTGCATTTTTGCAGTCTTGCCTATCAGAAAGAATACATCACAATTATGTCATGATAAATTACATAGACACCTTAGCTGCAATGACATGTATTCTGGAATTAAATCATGTCCTTACGTACCATGATAGCATTACATAACCCTGGGGCTTAAAGGAACAGTGTCTCTCTCTAGTATGATTTTATTTGTGCTGTTCTGTTTTTTTAAGCATTCAATTGACATCTTTGTAACAAACCACTGGTAAATATTGTGCTGCCTGCCTGGTTTGCTCACTGGAAGATAAATGTGTTTTACATCACAACACAGCCTTTACCATTAGATAGCTCTCTCTGGACCTATTACAAGTTTCAAATCTGACTTTCATTGCTTCTCTGCTCATGCAGTTATTTAATGCTCTTGCATGAATATTTAGGTACAGCTGCCCCACAGCTGTTTTTATTTTTATTTTTTATATGTCCTCTAACTAGTAACATCCAGGCTTGAGCCTATTAAAAAAAAACCCAAAAAACATATTTTTGCATTTCATTAAATTATGTACTGACCCCTCAACATTTCACGCTGCTTCAGTGCTGAACTTTTTAAAACACAGGTCTCTAGTCGTTTTTTCTCCGGAAAAAGCCGAGAAAACCATTCAATAGCCGAATGATAAGGATAGGAGCCGAGAGAAGCCGAAAAAAAAGGGGCGGATCTGAGCAATACACATAGCCCCGGCACCACAGAGATAACACGGACATAAACAAACAAGATAGCTGCTTCCACATCCAGTGCTCAAAGAATATCACAGACATTTGCAGAGCTTTTTGAGATGTTATAGTAATAAAATAATGACTTGGATCGCATTATTGAGGAGTTTGGTGATAAAATAAGTGATCAGGAGATGATTTATCAGTATGCACAACTATGAAGAGGTATGTGAAAAATACAGCGAACAAGGGGTGGGGTGGGGCTGGAGATGCAGTACTGTCCTGTTGCTATGCACTTCCTTCCATGCCAAGTCAAGTGTTCAATATTTAACAATATTTAATTCTCAGAATGTTAGCATGTATGAAACAGTATACGACTACATGTAATAAGAAGCTTTTAATTGCATTTTTGCATGCATCTTTACTTCCAATACCACACTCTTTTTAATCACAAGCTAATAAGTTTAATCACCAGTCCCTCCAGTATTCCACAGAAATTTACAGAAAGTGTCTTCGTTTTAACATGTTCAATCTTCAAATCTGAACTGAGACTCTGTACGGCCAGCTGAGATGAGAGGAGTCGGGATGGCTTGAGCCGGGCTGTGTGCGATGGGCTTAACAAAATAGCTAAAAGCTATTAGTAAAAAAAAGTCAAGTCAAAGCTCACCCAACCAACCCCTTCCAACAGGTCTATTTTAATCTGGTTGGTGAAAATACTTTTAACATACCAATTCCACGTCAGCTATGCTGACACCGCTCTGCTCTCTTTCTGGTTCAGGAGATTACCTTTTAAGCCCGCTGCACACAGCCCGACTCAAGCCGTCCCGACTCCTCTCATCTCAATTGGCCGTACAGAGTCTGGATGAATCGTATCAGTGTGCATGCCCTTAAAACCAAGATTATGCAGATTTCAGTTGGGATGTCTTCAGATTTGAAGATTGAACATGTTGAATCTTTTTCAGACGCAGTTTCGTTCAGATGTGATCAGTCTGTCTGTGTGTGGCGGTTGCCGACCAAGGCTAAGCGCTTCTTTTGGTTGCCTCATGGCGCTGTCTAATCAGCATACGATGCCATGCATAATATAAGGGTCACTATGTTGGGCTAAGTTAATACAAAAATGTGTACAGGGCAGTGTTAATTAAATTTGCATACATAGTTATCACCAGTATCTAGTTGTGGTCAGTAATTCAGTCTCAGCAGTGTGTGACACCCAGTCAGGAAAAACTCAATTGTGACGTCAAACCAAAACTGAGCACAACTGATCGCAGAATCTGTGCATACTCAGATGAGATGAGTCGGGACTGCTTGAGTCGGACTGTGTGCAGCAGGCTTTAGAAGCTCTGCTGTGACTGGATCAAGAGTTCACCTGTGTGCATTTACCTTGGTTTATATTAAAGTATGAATGGTAATTTTATTCTCTTTACTGCATGTTTGTGTTGTGAGGAAATTAAAGAGATACTACTTTTAATTAGTTAGGCTGATAGGCCAGCACCAGAGTTAAACAGGTTATGTGTGATAACCTTATCAAACCAACCTTTTCTTGATTGAACCAACCACTCCTACTTGGTGTTGGTTACAATAGGTTTATTGGTTATACTGAAGCTGGTGCAGCTGTCCTTGTGTGAATGTGTGTGTGTAATACCATTCTGCGCCACGTTGACTTGTGTAGTTATATTGTTCTACTATCAAACAAGCCAGGTCATTGTCGCTGGGGGAGGGTCCACCCACCTTGCCTGCTCTACTCTCTCTGGATCACCCTAGGTAAGCAAGTGGGGTTTTGGTTGCAAAGTGTGGTAATATATATTGCACGGTTTTGTTTTGTTTCTTTTCACTGTGCACTTTTCTAGATTTGTTAGTTTATTGTCTTTTAGGAGGCTGTGTGGTCCAGTGGTTAAAGAAAAGGGCTTGTAACCAGGAGGTCCCCGGTTCAAATCCCACCTCAGCCACTTACTCATTGTGTGACCCTGAGCAAGTCACTTAATCTCCTTGTGCTCCGTCTTTCGGGTGAGACGCAATTGTATGTGACTCTGCAGCTGATGCATAGTTCACACACCCTAGTCTCTAGTCTCTGTAAGTCGCCTTGGATAAAGGCGTCTGCTAAATAAACAAATAATAATAATTGAATTACACAAGTTAACGGTGCTATTTGTTGTTTGGTCTGGGCTGACTTGGTGGATTGGAGGGGCAATGGTAAGGGGATTGTATCTGGGTGTCTCTTTCCTCAGTACTCTCTGCCTAATTTGTTTGTTTTATTATAGCGACGGCTGTGGACCACAAGAAATTTGTTATTTATCTTTCTTGCATTTTCATTGTCTGCAGCCACCACTGTCTTGATCAGCTGTTTTATCCAATGCTTTGTTCGTATAATAAAACTTCATGCTTGGAATGAGCATTTAATAATAATTTTGTCACTGCTTTATCATTTAGTTGACAAGGGCTTGAGTGGGGAACCAAAGGACTTTCTTTTATGTAAATAATTTGGGGATTCGGAGCTCCTCTTTGCTCCTGGTTAAACCGAGGGGTGGCATACAGTAGTCAGTACTGCAGCCCAAGTTACATACAAGGGGGAACGTCACACAGGTTTACAAGCTGTATCAAGATTTATACTGTTTAGGTCATTAAAATAGATTAATTTCGGAGGAATAGTCACATGTGTTTGGTTGTTGCAGTTTATGAAGACAGTGGGTCCTATTCATTTAAATATTCATGACACTGTTCTAGTTTTTTTTTTTAATGACAAACATTCAACTACAAGTCTTTCAATGTCTTATTTGAAGACATTAACAAAGGATTATAGTCATCACGTTTGTCAATTCATTAAAAAAGTTTATTTTAGTATTTCAAACTAAGCACAATTGACAGTCTAATAGCTATGGATAAAAACAGACATCCGCATTAATGTTCAACTTGTCACTCAAACTGCTTGCACTGTGTGGTGGGCAGGGAGAGGCACTGCGCAAGCGAGGCAGAGCAGTGGGAGATGTTGCCGTTTAAGGACTGTGCACTTTTGGTTATCGCTGTAGTGCAAGTGCAGCCTTAGTTTTAACTTTAATTTCCTGTGACTGCAGGCAACGTCAGAGGGTCTCGCGGGCAACGGGTTTGGGACCACTGATTTAGACCATTGCATGGAAATGGCATACAGTCTCTTTACCATCTATTTGAGCTTACTTGAACATACTGGTAACACAATTCCATTATCCTTTCACTCTTCCTCTCAATGCCATGCTTCTTGACAATTTAATCAATGGTCAAGAAGCCCATTGTGTATTTTTTTAAACAAGAACATCTTTTTGTTGCTCTGGATCTATTTTTTTTTTTGCCTGGACCATATCTATTATGATAATCACTTGGGGCAGCTTTTCCTTTTGTATAAGTCTCTTATACATGACTGCCGTGTGAAATGTTTATTAAATAGTGCTGAGTTTCCAGTGGAACTGCATTTGGAGGACCAAGATTAAGCAAGGTCAAATTCGGGAGAAAATCAGTAAAAACTAGTTAGGATAATTAAAAAAAAACATGAATGTATCAGTGCAAAATCAGCAAAAACAAAGAACCCTACTTAGAAGTGTATGTTGGTACAGCAAAAGGCATGAACATAAACAAACTTAGAAATTCTTTAAGGTTTGTAAAATTGGAGATGGATATGTTTATTGTCAATTTACACTTGCCTAGATCATTGTAGTTCAAAATCTGCAACTGTTAAAATGTAGTGTTTAATTAATCAAGTCATTATGTCTATCCTGTCAAAGGGACTAGCATTATGTTCTTCCCAGCCTTTCTTCATCTCCTCTTTTTGGCACTCAATAAATGTTACTATACAATATCCCACCGGAAAATGTCAGAGTGGGGTTGTATGGATTCGGTGGGATGGCAAGCGTCATCTTTTCCCTCAAAAGAGTACCCCTGGTTCCCCACATCTACGTCACCAATGCAAACTTATTTATTTGTTTGTTTATTTTTTTGTATTACTAATGTGTTTAATATTTTTATGGAGCAACACTCAGTGAAGAGAAACAACCCCCACATAGGAGGAAACCTCTGGTGGTAAAAGCAGTTTTTTGTAATGATGGATTAGTATGGAAGTAAGAGAGGGGCATGGCAAATGATTCCATTTGTTTATTTGTATACATGTAAAGTTATATTTGGTGATTTGCAAACAAACAAAAAAAGTTTTTAGTCCAAAACAGAGAAGATTGAAAGAGGTGTTTAAACAGCAAGTTGATTAAGGATTTGAAGAGGGGGGGGGGGGGGGGAGCGTTGCTCCTGCACCCTGTATCACAACATGGTTACAACACTACAGAAAACAGTGACCCATTGCGCTACCTACTCAGGCTGAGCAAAGACAAAGATGTGTTCAGATTGCTGTGTACTGGGATATCGGTGGTATACGAAAAATGTTTGCTAGTGTTTGCAAAAAAACACAGCTCTCATGTCAAGTGTCTTTGCAGTACCTCAAAGCAACAGAACAATGTGTTTTGTTATAATTAAATCTCTATTATTGCTACTACTTTGTGCTCTTTTTTTGTTGTTTCTTCATTTGTGTTAAGTGGATATTTTTGATGTATGATTATTTTGCAGTATACCATTTTTTTAATGTGTATAGTTCTTGCATGTAATCTTTTCTATAGCCAACACATGCAGGTGTAGCATAAAAAAGGCATTTCATCAACTATTTTAACTTAACAAAAGATAAAGTGCTTGAAACCGCCTAAAAATCAATATTGTCCCATACAACAAGAATTATTTTTGCAGGAATAATTTTGCCTTGAGCTTTTATTTGAGCTTATCAACAATTACTTGTATTACGATTACTGTAGAAGCTCTGGAAAATTCATTATCTGTCTGTGGATAAGTGTTTCTTTTTTGGAGGATAAGCAGGTTTGCTTCCTCTGACGGATATGGCTTAACATCAATATAGAGGTCGGAAACCACATCAAGACGATTGTGTTTTGTTTTTATTCTGCAGCTTTGAGCATCAAAAAACAATATTAATAGGTATACTATATAGTAATAAACGTCGGTAAAACCAATTGCTATTTTTTTCTTACCAAAATTATAATTTAGAAGTCATCTCTAGTTTGTGTAGTTGTAATACTTGCTGTCTGTCCTGTCTCCGTTCCGCTCTGAATGGCTAGGAGTCGCTGTCAGTCAACTCAGTGGCTACTGTAGCTTCACCATCAGTCATTTCATCCTGTTCTAACAGATCTCATTGACTGAAGCAGCGCTAGAATGCCCTCATTCGTTTAAATGACTGTCAATCATCAAACTTGCACCAACTGTGCACTTTCATTTGCCAGCTACAGCGTCTACTTTGAAATTAGCAGGTTAAGGTGTAGGTAGGCTTTTGCTATAGGTATATACGGTGACAGTTACTAGTCTGATTTGAAAATGGGGCGCAAGAGGAAAACACATAATGAGTATTGTGCACAATACCCTGAACAACGGCTGAGGTCTCCGCATCAGGACAAAGTGGGCCCGTCGACCTTTCCTTCAGTGACTCCAGCTGTGCTGAAGCAGGAGAGGGGTGGAGCTCAGACTGCAAGTTAGTTCTGTTTAGCTATCTAATGTTTTGTTCTGTGCATATTATTTTTACTTGTAAATCTATGTTATAAAAGTCTGTATAATACACTTTTATATTGCGTTTTCTGCAGCTTATTTGAGAAAATTTTTAGATTTGTGTAGGATCTTTATCTATACAAACATACAATATTTCAACTAGAATGTTGGTAAGCATTGGTTTTGTTGCATGTTGAATATGTTAAATGGGTTTCGCTAAATGAGATGTTTATCAATGGTATAAAAAGTCTGGTTTTTTTTTAAGCATAAACATCGATTTCACCCACTCTGCTTCAATTGAAAAATAAAGATCGAAAACAAACGGTAAATTCTTCCAAAAATAAACGTATATATTTTTATTTTTATTTTTTTTTATAAATTTAGTCGTTGCCAATTATTTTTATTATTTTCTCCCAATTTGGAATGGCCAATTATTTTTTAGGCTCAGCTCGCCACTACCACCCCTGCGTTGACTCGGGAGGCGAAGACAAACACACGCTGTCCTCCGAAGCGTGTGCCGTCAGCCGATCGCTTTTTTTCACACTGTGGACTCACCATGCAGCCACCCAAGAGCTACAGCATCGGAGGACAACACAGCTCTCGGGCAGCTTACAGGCAAGCCCGCTGGCACCCGGCCAGACTACAGGGGTTGCTGGTGCGCGGTGAACCGAGGACACCCTGGCTGACCTAATCCTCCCTCCCCCCGGGCGGTGCTCGGCCAATTGAGCACCGCCCCCTGGAAGCTCCCGTCCTCGGTCAGCAAAGGAATAGCCTGGACACGAACTCGCAACGTCCAGACTATAGGGCACATAGCCTGAGACGTGCTGAATAAATGGACCGCAAAGGGTTAATGTTGTAGAAGGCAGCACTTCGGCGTGAATGTAACTTTAGTAACAAAACTGAGATGTGCTGTGTTTGATCTGAACCATGGCACATAAGTTGCGTCTAATTCAATGTATCAGTTTCCATCCTGGGCTGTAATATAACGACATAACTATAAACGCACATTAGGCAGTATCGCTACATGGTTGGATTTAATATGAATGGCGTATCTGTGCACCAACTGGCTAAAACAACCCTGAGCGTAAAAGTGATATTTAATTTATTTTGGCAATTTACTACTTTTTGCACCTACAGTAAGATGAAAA
Source organism: Acipenser ruthenus (assembly GCF_902713425.1). Classification (NCBI taxonomy): domain Eukaryota; kingdom Metazoa; phylum Chordata; class Actinopteri; order Acipenseriformes; family Acipenseridae; genus Acipenser; species Acipenser ruthenus. The sequence goes on along the minus strand of NC_081190.1, from coordinate 87,394,717 downwards.
GCAACTAGCTAACATATCACAGTATTATAATAGAGGTCCTAGAGCTTTAATGTTATCCACAATTCATTCCATCTCTTGCATGTCAATCCCAGCACTGACAGGTTCAATGTGAGCGGACCCTGGGGTACCAAATGTTGCAAGACTGGTAGATAGCTTCAAGACAGTATTTTATACACAGAGCCCCTTGAAATAATAATATAAAAAACACACAGAGGTAACCCTATGTCTTTAACCCTAATGAATAATATAGGGGCAAATGAGGACATTTTCTTGAAACATTTATAAATTAGTTTTAGATTGTGTCCATATTATCTGCCCTTATCGGTGAGAGGAATATCTGTATTCTGATACAAGGCTGTGGCACTTCAAAAAGAGAAATTCTTAGCACCCATTAACCATAGATTATTTATGCTGAAGAAGATTAGAAAATGAAAAATTAAGGTAGTGAAAATTGGTAAACAGTTTGGTTCTGAATGAACAAGAAATAAATGTTATGGCCAGCAGTCCAACACCACTAAACCATTTTCTCATATATTTTTTGGTTTGTGTACTTCCCCTCATTGTTCTTTGTTTTGAGCATTTGCTGTAAATAAACACAAGAAAATAATAGAAAACACTCCTTGGATTTATTGCTGGTGTCAGGGCCCACTATACATCTGCTTTACACAAAATGTTTGGAGAGATAGCGTCAAACAGCTTTTTCATATTAAGTGCACCTGTGTAAATATTCAAATCATGTTAATTCAAATCCAACAACTGAATGGATCGAACTGTTCCAAATAACACCACCATGGTAAGCAGATGTGGAGCTTGATCTAAGGAAATAGTCACCTGAATTCACCTTTTTAATTTAAGTTGAAACACTTTCTTTGCTATAAACTGGACTTGTTAGCTGAACATTCATGGAGTGCTGTGGTTATTTCAGACAATCCATTCTCTGTCTCATTCATGAAATAACTATAGTACTTCATGAAAATTCATGGTATATCTTCTATACATAAGAACATAAGAACATAAGAAAGTTTACAAACGAGAGGAGGCCATTCGGCCCATCTTGCTCGTTTGGTTGTTAGTAGCTTATTGATCCCAGAATCTCATCAAGCAGCTTCTTGAAGGATCCCAGGGTGTCAGCTTCAACAACATTACATGAGGGAAGCTATATATTGAGTCAGCAAACAAACTCAATTATGATAGCAAGGGTTATGACAGTTATAGTGTGTCTGTTAGAGTCATTTGTGCTGTGAATCTCCACATCCTAAGTAATCCATTTTTTATTGTCAACCTTTTGTTTTGCTCTGCTTGCCAAGTATTTCTACTTTTACTTCTACCAATAGGACTTTGAGTAGTAACATTTTGACCGTCGTCTGCCACGTTTACTTTTGATGGTCGTGTATTGTTGAATTTTAACAAAAGGGTTGGCTTGTTCTTTTGGGGGAAAAACAAAAAGGCAGCAATGCTGCCAAAACCCCTCAGCCAAGATGAATGTTTAGGGGCATGTTTTAAATGAGGAGGATTGGATATATGGTCATCTGAGATTGAAGCTAGTTGAAATGTAATCCTGTTTATTTTGTTATTGCTATAAAGGCCTGTGAGGGTCAATGACATGTTAACTTATTTGATGTCATGTTCAGATACATTCCTGGTACCAATTACTTGAACTTGGCTTATTATGTTACTTTATTGAGTACCTGGTGACCTTGATAAAAAGGGCAGTGCCACTCACATGTAGACTGGTTTTAGGTCTTGTTCAGATTCATTCCTGGTAACAATTATGTGAACCTAGCTCACATTTTTGAAGAGTAGCCCTGCTACCAAGGGTGTCCCAACACTGACACCTCAGGAAATAGGCCAAGAACACTTATGGGACTTGTTTAGATCCATTCCTGGTACCAGTCAGATTAACCTAGTTCAAATCATTCAAGGGAGATCCTTAATGGAAGGACTGATGTGGGGATGGGTCAAACTTAAATGCAGTAATATTCACTGTTGAATATTTTCACATTTTCCATATTTGTCTATTGAACAAAGCATATTTTTTCTGAAATCTAAAACAATATGCTGTTTTCTAAGCATGAAAGGGCTCGATGCCTTGGGCTGTTTCAGAGTTTTTTTCTCACCAGAGTTGAAGTATGTTTTTGATCTGTGCTAACAGTAATGCAATCTATGTATTGCTGGATCCTCTGTCAGATTTAGCAATATTTACAAATATATCATCTGTTTTGTTTTCTGCAAAAGGGGTTTTATTACTTTGTTACAGGTCAATAACAGTTTACTGTAGCTGCTCGTTGCTTGAACAGAGTGTCACAACTTAGAGCCAGTATCAAGTCTATCCACTGTATGTTATAACTATATCTGGGAGATGTATGAGGACGCATCGATTCTGACTCCAGAGTTCCCTTGAGCTAAATTACAGACAGCAGCTGCAGTGTGCAAGGTGTCGCATGCATCAGAGAGAGAAATGCCTTTACAATATATGGGTATTTTACAGCTAATGAGGCCACTACAATGACACCAAGCAAGATCTGCTTGTAATCGGTGTCATCTGAGATGCAACCGATGAATGAAACTCAATAGACTATCGGTTTTAGTTTTACTCTTCTATTTTTAGACAGCATTAAAACATAATTTATATATTTTTTTTGTGAAATGCCTACTACAGCAGTAATTGTGTGAATTAATACCAAGACCAGGGATGCATTTTCAAACTTGTTAGATCAGAACTACAGTCGGTTGTAATCTTGTGTATGTTCCTACCGGAATTTCAAAGAGTATACTGGCTATACGGGAGAAATGGGCATCTTGTTTAGGCCAGTGGTTTTCAACCCCAGTCCTGGAGACCCCCTGTGTCTGCTGGCTTTCATTCCAACTGAGCTCTCAATTACTTAACTAGACCCTTACTTGAACTGATAATTTCCTCATTAGACCTTTTTAATTGTTTTCAGCTCTTAAACAGTTGCAGTTTTGAAGTTAGCTGTAACATTTTATAAGTAACTTGAACTGCAACTGTTTAAGAGCTGAAAACCAATTTAAAATGTCTAATTAAGCAAATTATCTGTTCAATTAAGGGTCTAGTAATTGAGAGCTCAGTTAGAATGAAAACCAGCAGACACTGTGTGTCCCCAGGACAGAGGTTGAAAACCACTGGTATAGGCTATTTATGCATGCATTCATTCATTCATTCATTCATTAGGCTAAAGTAAAGTTACTGTAATAATACTTCACAGAGACAATGGGTTCAGAATTTTTTTTATTAATAAAACAACGGAATGAATATAATTCTATAATCAGAAAACAGAACATAAAATACTTTCTTGGCCTTGATTCTCTTTCCCTGGAAACTTCGTCTATCTTCATTTCTCAAATGGCAGCTGTTACAGCTTGACTGGATAGAGGATGAGATGCTGTAGGTTTGCAGCCTTCCCTCCAGGGAAGAGAATTAGCACAGGGTGTTGGAGGTGGTGCGGAGGTTCCATGAAAATTAAAAGACAAGTACAGGTGAGTACAGCTCAGTATTTATAGAACATGTAGATGCAGTGTCAAGTGACTGCAGATAAATGGAAGGCAGGGATTGTCTCCGGCCTCTTAGAACTAGAGCCAAGCTTTCATAAAAAAGATTGCATAAAACAGAACAGCTGTTCACGTTTCTTTTTTTTGTTGTTGTTTTTAATACTTGTGTATTACAATTATTATTAAGGCTACAACATTATAATAGCTGTCCCTTTGACAAGCATATGTGCTGACCAGACATTTTGTTTTAGATTTTAATTAGCCAACTTATCATTTTTTTCACCATATTCTTTATAATATTAGACAACCAGTCATTTTTCTTGTTGGGTAATGTGTTAGGCTTCTTTACTGATTTTTATAGCAGAGTATACAAAGTTTGTTTAGGTAAGCCACTTTTTTTTGGTACTAAACTATAGGTTATGTTTAGAAAATGTGATTCAAAGAAATTAGATTTTCCCTGTTAATTAGGAAGGAATTAACACAAGTGTCATTCTCTCCACTGACAAGGTGGTAGTATTTGAATGACAGGTTACCTCTAGTGAGATGAGCAAGCCTGGTTATTTGTGAATTACATTTTTGGCATTTATCGTATTCCTTCGAATTTAACAAAACATGTGACTATCTGAGTACACAAACAGCAACGCGACTGACTGCTGACAAAAGACAACAAAGGTGCCTACCCGAATACACAAGCAGCAACGTGACTTTTACTGCTGATAAAAGACAAACCAAACCAAGCTTCCTGAGAAATTCAATTTACAATTTCAGCACTTCTAACAAACAGTACCAGCTTGGACAGATCAGAAGTACTGATCAGACACCAGTATTTTTCAACATGCCAAGCAATACCACAGTACTTCAATGCTGTTGTGGTTGCTGGGTTACTAGGATGCCAATGCGTGGTGGTATGTTGTGACGGTTGGCGGTTCCTACAGAATAATATCCTAATCCCAACAGTGAACAATGACCATGCCAGCCCTGTGCACACATACACAGAAAAACACAAAAAAACAAAATGTATCTATTCTAGTTTAGCGAAAACAGGTGGTGATGAGAACCCTTATATAACTCCCTTTGTTGATAGTTAGTTAAACATAGGTCATCATAGTACCTTGTTTCTTAAAATTTTCATTTACGGCAAATAATCCAAACAATATAATTCTCAAAAATCACCAGACACAAACAAGCTAGCTGCACAGAGTTCCTAACTAAAAACAAAATATCAATTTGCAGCAGCTGCTACATAAAACAAAACAATTGACAGCATCACTTGTATGCAGGGTGTTTTGTTTACATGAATGTGCTGCTCCTCTTTCTTTTAGTTGTTCAGACTACGGACAGGTAACTTTTTGAGTTTGTTCTCGTTTTAAATTCAGCAGTCTCCCCTGTGTTATCCAACAGATGACTGCCAACTATGCCCACACCCTGCGTTTTTAAGGGCCCTTAGGACTGTGTGACAGAAATATAATGAGTTCTGGTTGCAAATATCCCTCCCAACCTGTGAAGGCTCTAAGTAACGAAAGGGAAAGGCTTTGGACGGGCTGGCCTGACAGTTCATTTCTTGGGTCGGTCATTCTGGAAGAAGGTGAGACGCCGTTGCAGGAACATATTGACCCGGAAGGTAAATGAGGTAGCAGCTGCAGGCAATAGAGTCAGCTGCAATCGTTTACCAAGGGGTCATGCATGATAGCATAAAGGGGCCGGAGAATCTAAATCTTTTCCTTCGCTTGGTTTTTATTGAGAGACTAGAAGGACCGTGTGAGACGCAGAGAAAGCGTACTGGAAAATATTTGTGAGTGTTTTGTACCCTGGTTTCAAGTCTCGTTTCTTGTTGCAAGTCATTTATGACATCTCTTTGTTACGACGTTTGTCAGACCTACATATGATAGCAGAAGTTCCATAGCGAGAGAGAATTTGCATGCAAAATCAGATTGTTTTACTTGTTAAAAAATATGTCTAGATATGTCACCTAGACCCAAGGAATCGTCTGGTATCTTGTCTACGGTGACGTATTCCACCTTAATCTCCCTCCCCTTTTCTCACCATATAATTGAATGCTCATGAGATAATCAAACAATTTTTCCTGAGGTACACTAGTTTGATCGGTGGCAGCCATGTTGGGAGCTGTAAAGCCCATACAAAGATATTCAACTCCACCTTTACTGGCATCATTTGTGATGCGCAAGGTATACAAAGACACTATTTTTCTATTGAGTGTCAATAGAGAGGGGTTGGATTGTGCAGATTTTTTTTTAAAATGTAACATTTTAAAAATAAGTCTGTTTCACTGTTACCTAGGGTCCATGGAAGAAATGTATTAACCTGGTGAATGATGGCATCATGTATTGATAAGAAATACAAACTTGTCTGAACACCATCCTAAAGATCACATGTTTTCTAGTGCTGTGTAAAAATGTTTTGTGATTGCAGTATCATATTTGTATGCTGCAAAATATTTTATTTATTGCAGTAGTATGGTAATATGCATTATATTTTGCTGTACAAATGTAAACACTTAGGCCATTGCAGTTCTTATTTTTAATATTACCATAATTAAATATTATGTGAAATACATGAAATAATTAGCTTAATTGATGAACAATTATCTTGTTTAAATCTAATACCAGTGTAACTGATATTTCCATATAACATTTTTGTGTCGGTTTTTATGGTATATTATTTTAGCAATTCACCTCAAGGTACAAGTGCTGCCCACTGAGGGAAGGTCTGAGAGTGCCCTTAGAGGGGAGGAGAGATTTGATTAAATATCCCAAATTGGGGTAAGGGTAGTCGGAACCTCACGCTAGGTGGGAACGGCGTTATCACCACTCTGGTCCTCGCTGGTGCAGACGGTAAGGTAGTGCCGTCACACAGTAAATATTCTACTTTTTATTGTTTTATTTGTTGTTTTACCATATTCTCCTGAACTTAATAAAAATCCCTTTGATAATATGATAGCTGTCTGAGTGTATTATCCAGTGCTGTTGGTATTTAAGCTGATCCCCACTAAAAGTAAAAAAGAACCAATTTATTAACACTAGAAGCCCCGCGGTGGTCATTTTGGCGGTTTTTGGTTTAAAAATGTAATTTTCTCTAGTCGTGTAACACATATGGGGCTGTGCTTTCATGTACCTTTCTGTCCATATGTATTAAATATTCTCACAAAGCATGAAACACGGGAGTGCAGAAATAAAGGAGATATATTACATTATACCTAAAAGCCCTGGGAGCAGTCACATTGATGGCCACACAGAAAACAATTGTATTTTCGTTATACAGAAAGGTATTCTACTTTATTATTTTTATTTTCGTGAAAATAAATACCAGAGACCGTGGAGTTTTACAACGCAACAAAATATGAAATTGATGTTTGGATCAGATGGCATGGAAGTATTCCCGACGGTAGCCTGTTCAGGTGTTTTACAATGTATTGGGTATTTTACAAAGAATGCACGGAGCAGAATTTACCAAGGAGAGAATATATTTTACAGTTAGCACAGGAACTAGGTGTTTTACAGTGTATTGGGTACTTTACAAAGAATGCACAGAGCAGAATTTACCAAGTAGAGAATATATTTTACAGTTAGCACAGGAACTTAGCAAGAAGCATTTGGAACAGAGAGAAACTGCCAAGCGTGTACCCACAGCTGAAGCTGGCAACCCCGCTGAGAGCAGCAAGAGATGCATAGGTTACGACTACATAGTAACATTCTGGGTTGTATATATAAATAAATATAGATAGATCAATATAACCTTGGTTTTTGCTGGTGGCACGTATTTCCACTCAGCACCTGTGTCACAATGATACTTTTAATTGATTTTGTTCTTTTTGTTTTTCATTCAGCATTTCTAGATTTCCTCCACCAGACTTTATACATCTCACAATTCTTTACAGTTTTATTAACTGCCTTCAGGTAGCAACTTATCCCAAAGTTGTAATATTTAGGGGATTCTATTGAAAATTGAACAGAACTGTTGCTAAAGGCAACTTAAAGCTGTCCCCTTAAAGCTGCTCTTATCTGCCCCCTATTTTACTGCATTTAATCCTGTACCTCAGAATATTGTAATCTGCCAAGTGTTTAATCTGTAGTATTTTGTACTTAATCATATCCTGATGTAACTATCACTATTTAATCATATCCTGATGTAACTTTCACTATTATCTGCTGTATTATTGAATTGTGGTTTGTCACACTTGAGAATTATTGTATATCTTGTTCTTATTGTATGACTTATATTGTAACACTTGAATGTATTTGTATTTGCTTGCGATTGTAAGTCGCCCTGGATAAGGGCGTCTGCTAAGAAATAAATAATAATAATAATAATAATAAAGCAAGGAATGTTGTGTGTATTTCTTGATATAATCTTAGTAACTCTCAAGCCTGTTCTGTTAGTGTCAAATATGCCAATGTAGAAAGTGCTGGGCCCTTAATTTCTTCTTCTTTCTTTCAATGACTGATTCGTTTCTGTTTCTTTCAATGACTGATTCTGTTTTATGCAACAAAGTGCCAGTTTGTTTCAAATTTTCTGTTTAGGGCATCTGTCAGAAAGAGTCCTGCTAATCCAATAGGTGGTCAATTTTCTGCCGGGAACACTTCCTTTTCCACGGTACCATAAGCGAGGGGACTTAGCTCAACATCTTGCATCTTCACTAACTCACAGACGTTCTCAACAGTACATTAATTGTAGTTCCGTGTTAAGTAGTGAGTGATTACATAACATATCTTTCTGCCTTTGCAGGGTTTCCCTAATGCCATCCACCTTGCTTTCTAGACATCCAATGTCAATGACAAGACAATGTCACACTTCTTCATGCTGACCTACATTATTGTTTTCTCAGAAGAAGCTTCTGCGCTTCCAGCAGAAACGGCTGTGCTAGCAGTATCCTCACATTGTGTTGCTGGTGGAGAGCTAAAAGATAGCAGCCTTTGTCCACGCTCTCAAATAGTTTTTTTTCCTTTTATTGGATGAAAAGAACATTTAACATGCACACGGGAGATTCTCTGTATTTTAATCAAATGTCAAGTTTGTTCTTACAATTAGTTATTCAACACTTTATTTAACTTTAAGAACTTTTTTAACACGTTCATTATTTTAACCCTTTGCGGTCCATTTATTCAGCGCGTCTCAGGCGTGTCAGGTCCAATTTATTTTCACACGCACAGTTTATTTTAGACACGCTGTTTAAAAGTATTGTTTTTCACAGTAAAATAGGTTTAAAAGGCAGTGCATATCAACAGGACACTCAGTACTGCATCTCCAGCCTCGTCCCATCCCTTGTTCGCTGTATTTTTCACCTACCTCTTCATAGTCGTGTATACTAATAAATCATCTCCTGATCACTCGTTTTATCACCAAATTCCTCAACAATGCTGTCCAAGTCATTATTTTATTTGAAATTGTTAAAATAACATGTTCACCCCCCACCCCAAGTGACTTTTGCTTCTAAAATGTTACGTTCAGTGATAGCTACTAAGATACCAAGCCACCTCAAACAACTGTACATTTTGTAACTATGGCTGAGCTGGGAGAATTGAACTGTCACGACTATTTAACTCAACATAATAATTATACATTTATAATTAACAAAAGTTAATTAAAGATTAGACTTGATATTTCTATTTCCGTTCGGATTTGATAAGAGAATCAATTAGTGTACAAAAAATAACTAACCGAAAAACTGCAGTTTAAGTAGATTTGAAACTGTTTATGATTCTACAACACTGTAACAGGGGGGTTTGTTACATCACTGCATGATCATGAGGCAGACACCGAGCATTGGGTGTTGACACACCGCACAGGTGCACAGATTTAATCAACACAAGTGCTGACATTAGTGTACCAGCAATAGTAGCCCTAGTGTCACATGTAATAAAGAAAACAAAAGAAAGCTAAAAATAAGTTTGCCAAACAAGGCAAACGCTAGCCTCACTAAAAGAGACGTCCTGCTCCAGGAACTTACTACACTATGAAAACCCTCTCTATATACTGTTTGGGATCAGCCTCCCCTAAACCTAACCTAATTCTGGACTCCCAGAGTCCCAGCTTTCTCACGCAGACTCTGTCTCTTCATACAGCCTCAGCTGGGCATTTCCCTCACGAGCACCGTCTTACAGTTGAAGGGTTCCGTAGTAGTTAATCCTGTGGAGCGGACGCTCTCCTGGGTTGTGGTCGTGTGAAGGGGTAGATGCTCCCAGTAGTCAGGGATCCAAGTGGAAGAAAAGCTCTTATAAATGGTTTAACATGATAACACTGCCTACAATTGTTTGGGCACTTATTTTAGTAAGGTCAAAATGCTCCTATACCTGGTTGTAGCTAGGAATTATAAGTATGTTTCCTGTATTCCCCATTACCTGGCTGCCCTGAGAGAACTGTCTTCAGTGGCTCCTGATGTTGCCTGTGCTTTCAGAGATGACAAATGATCCCTCCTCCTTATCTGAACTTGACCTAGACCTTCAGCAAGGCTATGCTATGCGGAAAGGCAACAAATCGGATTACTCGGTTGCTCTTAAGAAGCACTTGGGAGAATCCTGGAGACAGTACGATCAATTACCAGATTCAGATGAACACACATTATTGGTTGTAGATGCTATCGCTTTTCTGTAGCATTACCAGAACCTTAACAGCATCACTTTTAATGACTTGCAGAGTGAGTATCGAAAGGAAATACTCCACCTTAAGCCCAAGCTGTGTGACTGCATCAGTTTCTTTGGAGATAGATACGATGTTAGCCCAGCAGAAAGTCTGAAAAGTGAAGCGAGATAAAGGAGAAAAAAGACACAAGGAAAGAGTAAAGAGTATGAGCCATGCGATTCTCTTGCCATTCCTGAATGGAAGACCCTTATCAAGAATCCCCCAAATAAATCAAATCTTCTCTGCTACATAGGAGAAGCATGGTTAGTCCAGCATACAAAACTGCCTCAAGGATTTAAATTAATACTTGGGGGGCATTTTCAAGGATCCTGGATATGCAGTTCAGCTTACTTCAGAGCAAGTCATGCAAGTGCCACAACTTTCTTGTAAGAAGCATGAAGAAGCAGACACAATGATATTCTCTCACATTGCATACTGTGTCCAAAACCTAGGCTACAGGAGAGTTATAGTTCAAGCTACTGACACTGATGTCATTTTATGAGCATCTACTACAGCACACACATGTCAGGCCTGAAGCATTACTGATGTCATCCTTCTGTGCATCTACTACAGCACACACATTCCAGGCCTGAAGCAATTATGGGTACAGAAGATGGACTCATTTATACCATGTCATGACAGTTCTTGCCAGAAAATGCATCATGGATGCCTCGCTTATTTCATTCTCCTCAGTGCCTACATTTTAAGTGGTTGTGATACTGTAACCCTCGATACAGGAGGGGGAAGAAGTGAGCTCTGAAAATTGCTCTTGAATCTCATCCTACTTGCTAGGTATGGTGAACCAAGTGGAAGTCTGCATGTGACTAAACTTTCATAAAACACTGGCCTGCAAATTGTAGCAAAGAGTGTGAACTCCTTCACTATTTAGGCTGTCTGGATCCCTGACTACGGGGTTAGCTTCAGCTCCCGGGTTGATACGAGTCTGCAACACAACATGACACAAAATACAGCAATCTTTCTCTCAGCGCCTGTCTGTATGGCTATGGCCATGCAATAGCCTCGAGCTGTAGCGCAGACGCTTTCTGAGCTCTGTGCAGCCTTCCCGGGTAACAGTAGAGAACACTTAGGCCTAACAACAGGTATGTATAGACAGCAGCGTGCAGAGTTATAGTTTGCTGGGAGCTAAAAATGTTATGTCTACACTTATGCCAAGGGATAACTTGTGGTGCACTTGCCAACATAAGCTTCAAAGTCATTGATGATTACAGTTGTTCCTAAAAGGACAAATACCTTTAACCCCCACTTGTGAGACTTATTTTGGATATATTGCTTCAAATAACTATTTCCTTTGAATGGGATAATCATTTTATCAGTTGAGTGGTGCTCCTGATTAAGAATTGCTTTTAGGTTTTCTTTTTCTCATTTTAGAAAAGAATGTGAATATTCTCTAGTTCAATTGTAATTTGGGCAATGTGACATTTTACCCCTTGGGTTTTTGATTGAGATCCAGTTGTATTCCAAATATGTGTAGTGGTAAATGTTGGCAATGGTGATTCCCATTATCCTCAGCTATTACTTTTGAAAAGGTTATGCAGGTTGTGCTTAATGTTTGTTTGAATTTGTGTTGGATGCCTATAGTGAGTCACAGCTGGAGTCCATTGATTTGCATGAAAGCAAGATGAAATTGATTTCTTCTGCAATATATTTGCAAAGCTACTAGCACTTTACTCTCACTTAATCAAATATTATGTGAGTGCTCCACTGTTTTTTTCTAATAACTGCAATACATTCCTGCCAGCATTTATTTTACTTTGTCTTAAGCATTGACAAATGACTGATTTCACCTACTATTTTATAAATAGAATTTTGAAGTGGTTTTTATCAAGACCATAAGAGTTAAATCGGCAGAATTACAGTATGCATGGCACATAGCTTTCTTACAATTTCTATCCTGAATGTAAAAATATGCTGTTATATGGTTGTATTGGCTGGGCTTATGTCATTTCACAGCAAGGGTACCAGTGGTAAGGCAAACAGTGTTTTGTCATGTCACTCACATCTCACAAATAAATATTTGTTGGAGTCATGGTATGAAAGCCTGCCACATCTAATACAATTCTGGACCAGTATTTCAAATGTATGTGGACTGAATTAATTGGCTTCTCGGTTCACACAAATACACATTTTGCTAACAATTAAACTGTCTTCTCATGTTGAACCTTCAAAAATAACAAAAACTGAAGTAAGTTGTTTCCAAAAATGAATATACATCAACATTGTAGAATTGCCCTGCCTTACTTATTAGTGCCAACAAGAGAGCTCTTTATGCATAAAGCAGTATTACACTATACAGATGCATAAACTTATGGAAAGCCAAATTACCATTTAGAGATATCTCAAATTCATTTATAGATATCTTCAAATATTTGAAAATCTCTAAATATTTGAAGATATCTTCAAATATTTAAAGATATCTCTAAATCATTTTAAGATATCTAAAATACATTTAGAGATATCTCTAAATGATTTACAGATATCTTCAAATTGAGCTTTAAATGAGATATCTAAAATGCATTTTTAGATATCGTTAATCATTTTAAGATATCTCTAAATGTTTTTGAGATATCTTGAAATACTTTTCAGATATCTCTAAATCATTTAGAGATATCTCTAAATAATGTCCTGTTCATTTAAACATATATCTAAATCATTTGAAGATATCTTCAAATAACTTCCTGTTCATTTAGAGATATCTATAAATCATTTGAAGATATCTTCAAATGAACAGGAAGCTATTTCGAGATATCTGGAAATGACTTCCTGTGAAAATGCTCTCAATGGACTTCCTGTCTATTTAAAGATATCTTCAAATGAACAGGAAGTTATTTAGAGATATCTCTACATGATTTAGAGATATCTCTAAATGAACAGGACATTATTTTAAGACATCTTTAAATGATTTACAGATATCTTTAAATGAACAGGAAGTTATATAGAGATATATTGAAATGATTTAGAGATATCTTTAAAACCCTAATTTTAAGATATCTCTAAATGACAGTTTGGCGCACCATGCTAGCACAATCCATATGGTTTCCCTTTATTTCATTTTTAGATATCTCAAATTGATTTAACAGATATCTGTAAATTAATTTTGGATATCTTAAAAACTGCACAATTAAAGATATCTGGAATTCAATTTGAGATATCTGGAAATGTTTTACAAATATTTCTAAATATTTCAAGATATCTTAAAATGCAATTTGAGATATCACTAAATGATAATTTGGGTTGCCATATAAACTAGAACACAGCACCAAATGTGGTCTTTTACTGTGTTTTATTAAAATAAATAAATACAATAAAATATGCATATCATTAAATATTATCTTACCTGATATATATATATATATATATATATATATATATATATATATATATATATAATCACAATCTTCTATTATTTTTAAAAGCACTGAAAAAGTTATTTCACAGTGATGAGTGACATATAAAGGCTCCAGTTACAATCTGTTTATCATGCAAGCTGTGCTCCATCATAGACTGACTCCTCGTCTGCTGTGACTCGTTGATGAGTCGTATGTATCGATTATATTCTGTGACTGACTTCTGCAATCCTAGTGCTGCAGTTTGCAACTGACGTTTTTTTGGTGGTGCTGTTGGTGTTGTCGTAGAGTCAGCCATAATAATTTTAAACCTTCAAAGTTTAACCTAGTCAATATTGTAAATGCTGAGACAAGGGCCAGTGAGTGGTGAGTAGATAGAGTAGTTTACCATGCCTCTTTGTTGTTTTACAGTTGCAGTACAGTAAATGTTAAACTTATAAATTACTTTATAATTACTTAATTTCAGATAACAATATACATCTGTTTAGTATCCTTTTGAGATAACTGTTCTGTAAATATGTGGCCTTGTTGATCAGTGTAACTAACAAGCATAGTTACCACCACACAATCTTCTATGGCAACCAGACAAAACATAAAATGAGTAATAACTGTCACTGTGTCTCTTTATTCAACATCATCAACTGGTATTTTACTATCTTACTGCTTACAGAACACAGTTTAACCACATTAAGTGGATAGAGTTTAGTGCAATCATTTCTCAGTCTTATTAATATTGTTATTATCAACATCACGCATCATTTCTAAATAGCAGCGGCATTGGTCAAATGTATTGTGTGTATCCAATTGCTTATGTTGAAATCTGATGCCTGTGCACCTCAAAGACTCTCCTCCAAATGTACTTGCACCAATAGTAACCTGAGGTAGAGCATGTTCCTGATACATAAGAACATTAGAAAGTTCACAAACGAGAGGAGGCCATTCGGCCCATCTTGCTCGTTTGGTTGTTAGTAGCTTATTGATCCCAGAATCTCATCAAGCAGCTTCTTGAAGGATCTCAGGATGTCAGCTTCAACAACATTACTGAGGAGTTGGTTCCAGACCCTCACAATTCTCTGTGTAAAAAAGTGCCTCCTACTTTCTGTTCTGATTGCCCCTTTATCTAATCTCCATTTGTGACCCCTGGTCCTTGTTTCTTTTTTCAGGTCGAAAAAGTCCCCTGGGTCAACATTGTCAATACCTTTTAGAATTCTGAATGCTTGAATCAGATCACCGCGTAGTCTTTACGATACAATTGGCCAAGCGCTGTCCGGGCAGGGAGGGGTTAGGTTGGCTGGAGAGTCCTTGGCTGCCTGCCTGTACGCAGTTCAGAACTGTGTGGTCATCTGATACTGTAAGTTCTCAGATGGCTGCATGTCAGGCTTGCAGAGCGAAAAAAAGTGGATGGCTGATGGCTCTCATTTCGGAGAACATGTATGCTTGTTAGTTCAGGTTGAATAATAACTGAACATTCCAATATTGGGAGAAAATTGGGAATTCATGAAAAATAATTGTAAAAAAAAAAAAATGAATTATATTGATGTTGACAACCAAACAAAGGCACATTGAAATCAGGTGAAAAAAAGGATAATTGAAGTAGCAAGTTCAGAAGAAGTATTACTTAGCTAGGGTAGTTATGAGCTTTTGTTGTAAATTGCTCCTATTTAACAAGAACATTATGTAAAGGAAAAAAACAGGTTACAACTTGAAAAAAAAAATAGATCACTATATGGCTTTGATATTTGTGGTCTACACTGCTGTATGCTAATTTATTCTGAACATGAAAACCTCAGCACATAAGCACATATTCGGCTATATATAATATTCTTTGTTGAATGGTTTTGCTGTCAGTCACAGCAGGGTCTACTGATTTATTGATGTTCTGTTTTCTCTGCAGTTCTATGATTGGGAAGGTGATGACAGCATGCATACCATGACTGATAGAACTAATAGATGCTTCTGTGGTTATTCACATCCATACTACTGGGTAATAGAAACAGCGACATACAGTCCAACTTCATTAGTGTGGTGGGAGAAAAAATAGTTCCAATGCATTGCAAGCAAATTAGATATAACATTAAAGGGAATACCGTAAGCAGCTTCTATATTTCCATCAGCTGCCTCAGCTGGGTGTTGTTAAATATGATGCTGTAAGCACTGACAAAATTAGTCCAGGGACCTTTGCTGTTAATAATCAAAAGTTGTATGCTTTGTTTGTCACTTGATGATCACAGTTGTAAAAACAAGGGCATTATTAAAATTTCAGAAGATGCTGTATTTTTAAAGGGAAACTAAATGGCTCAGATGCTCTCGAATAATGTTCTGCCATGCATTTAAATGGCTAAATGAAATGTAGTTTTTAAAGGGATACTTTACTGAAAAATCCTTAACACTAGCACCGCCATAGCCGCTTTTTGAACGGCTTTTGCAATTCAGATTTAAATATCTCCGTGTATGTGAATATCTCGTGCATGTCCGTTCCTTCAGCCAGTGCTGCACCCACTGGCACACGGAATAAAAGACAATGCCAGGTTACTAAATGCAATAAAAACAAAACTTTTGATGTCTGTGCCCATTGTGAAAAGGCAAGTCTGTGGCAAATGCACTGGTACAGTTGAAAAGCGTGTTTTCTGCATAGATTGTACTTAGAAAGCTGTAATAGAACTCTGAACAGACAGACAGCCTTTGAACTCTGTTTCACTCAAAGCACTTTCACGTTACATAAGTTGTTATATTTTTGTTTTATGCTATTTTTATAACTAGTTATTTATGTTTTATAATTGTTTATGTGCATACAGCTTTCTACACCTGTTTACACAGATGTTTATTGCGTAAAGTTTATTTTATTTCAGTTTTTCATGTTTATGTATATGTGCTCTTTTTGAAAAAAATAAGAAAAATCGAAGCCGTTTTAAAAAGGAGTCGCTCATTTTGTGGGTGCGACGGTTGTATGCAGTCTGAAATCTCGGTGGTTCTAGTGTTAACAAATTATAAAAACTTAACATTTGTCAGTATTTTAACTGCAGAAACAAAGACCAGAGGGCATTGAATGGTTTACAATGCCACTTTGTTATTTTTACAATTTTTAGTAAATTAATTAAAAACGTTTCCTTTATGAATTATAAATATAATTATAAAAATACCCACCTGTTTATCTTTTGAGATCTCTGATTTGTAAATAAAGTTTCTTTGGTAAAGGAGATACATCACTGCCTTGTGCTGGGTATTGTTTCTGTAGATGGTATCTCTAGTTTTTAAAGCAATACTTTATCATCTAGATTTTTAATTCTTACCTGTTTGATATCCTATCATGTGTGCTCTCTATCATTCTGTTTGTTGTTTCTGCATAATACCTTGATTACTAATTGCAAAAAACATGTAAAAAGCTGAATCTCTAAATGTGAGGTGGATTGAAAATGACCGCTATAAGTGTGTATCTGTAATTCTTCCCTGAAAGTGTAATTTGCATAGAGATTTTCAGTTTACTAACAGTTGCAGATGGGGAGATATTACAGAATTACCAGTTGAGAAACCCTAGTGGTCATTTCTCAAACCACCGTATTTCATAAATTCAGCTTTTACAATGTTGCAAATTAGTAAGCATGGTAATAATCTGAGCAATGGTAGAACACGTATATGATATTAAACATAGAAATTAAATATTATATAAAAAAAGTAGATGATATAAAGTACAGTATCCTATTAAGTTGTTACTTTTAATTGGTCTGTGTGTCTTATCCTCTTTTTTTCCCCAACTTGTTTGCTACTTCAAGATAGAAACACAGAGACATCCACACAGCCAGCAAGCCCACTGAATTTGAATGTGCAGTGAGAGCATTAGCATTTCCAGCAGCTTTATATTTTGTTTTTGTGTGTCAGGTTTTAAGAAAAGTTTCCTCCAGACTTTTCAGGCGATATCAATGATCGATACAGTCGTTAGCACACTCCTCCTCCAACTGTTTGGTTGGAAGTAATTTGTACACTGCAACTGCTAAATGTGCTTTTAAATCACAAGTTTGTTCACAAGGGCAGGATGGGAAAATCTAGTCAGTTTTTTTGTGATCATTTTTGCTAAATAGATCCTGGAGTCTCTACAAAGAGGAGCAGCAACTGACTAGTTGAGACGAAAAGATTCTGGTTTGGGGACCTCAAGCACAGTAGAAATAAATACACGTTGATGTATTTATACACGGAAGGTAAGTAAGCTGGGCTTAGCTGAGTGGGGGGCGGAGGGGGGTGATGCTCGGACACCAGAATCACTGTCCAGCCCTCTTAAGGTGTCGTGGGTTAGTCGATTAACACCAAGGATAGACGGTGCCCACTTGAACATCCCAGAGAAGTACCCTACTCAGCTCAGTCCAGACGGTTGTCATGCTGATGCACTAGGGGAGGTCGCATTGTGGTTGATCCCTGGAGCCAGTATTGCAGCCGTTGTGTGTGCTGGTGCACAAGGGAGGCAAAATAGACTGATCCCTGGAGCCAGCATTACACTTCAGCCATCAACACCAGGCAGAAAGATATCTACATCATCAGATCACATTAGTTTACAGTAAAATAAGCTATGTCTTAGTTGGTGCTTATCTTGGCAAGAGCTGAGTCCAATAGCAGCATGAGGTTTTAACACCTACTCTCATGTAATGAAAATCATTTTTTACAATATTTGCAGCTTAGCAACACATAAATGACAGATCTACTTCTAGGTACAAACATTTTAAAAGACTGAATGAATATTATAATCCATTACCAGGCTGTGATTTTCAAAGTTGTAATCAATATAGGTTTCAGTTTATAAATAAGTAGTTCAATACTCTACGTTTCTTGGTCTCTGATTTGACCCTTCACTGACATTTAATGTATGGATCATTTGGTACCGAAATACACACCAACACTTGTTTTTCTTGTTTTAATGGCAATAGAAGGGCAAAGCTGATGTTGCAAAGCAAACCATATTACCCATAATTTATTTTGCTTAAAAAAAATGAATCCTTTACAAATGAATCCTAGTGCAGCTATATACATATCTGATTATCCTTATTGAATCAATCATTGTCACCCCTCTGTTGGTTTGCACTGGTTGAGCTTAGGTAATTGAATGATTCTTCTTTTTTCAAACTGTTATAAGGATATTTATTGTACATTTCTTCAAACCTAGTTTAACTTACCAGTCAAATCCATCCAAATGATGTATTACTTTAAATATTCGTCCAAAAATCAGACAGATATTTGAATATTATTATTGAATAGCTACAAAAAATAAAATAAAACCTAGAACCCCATCAACTAATCTAGTATAAGTTTAGCCATCAGGTAATACAGGTGTGTTACTTATAAAATCTGCTTAAATGCTGCACATAAAAAGGGTTGTATGAAGGGTTTTTAAATCCTTAGGGCAAACTAACATACACTTGGGCATGCCAGGTAACATGTACAAATGAGTATCTGTGTCGATTATGAAAATGTATTAACCATTTAGACCCCAGAATAATTAAAGAACCCTACTCTGAATTTTAGCAAAACAATGAGATTTTGCCTATGTTTTATTAAAATAAACATAACTCAAAAGCCATGACAAAGCTATAATTACAATTTTTAAACAGGTTAAATCATTCTTTCAAATAACACCAAACTTGACAGTTTTTGTAAAGTAAGTTTACTTCAACAAATGTAACTGAATATAAAAAAATGCAAGAAAAAAGTGTTTAAAAACTATTTACAAAAATATATCCCTATACTATACACGGTTTGTTATATTCATATTTTGAAATACTGTTTTTGAATTAAGAAGTTCAGTTTAAATAGTAAAGTTGATTATTAAACCTATGAATTTCTAGAAAAAGTGTTACTTTAAAACTGCAATAATAACATTGTAACGGCAATAGTAACACTGTAAAATTCTTTAAAAAAGACTGAAAGTATAAGTGGATGAACAGATAGAAGGGGGGGGGGGGGGTCATTTTATTTTCACATTTATTAATGTTCATGTGTATTTTATTACACCATTCCATGAAATTCCTGAAGCAGGGTCCCCTTGTGTAAAACAAAAGCAGCTTATGTTTTTTTTTTATTATTATTATTCTTGAAATTGAATTTACCCCAAAACAAACACAAATATACATACAACACACAGAGCTCACGCATAAAATATTTTTTTATACAACAAAAACACCTGCTTATTATATTTACTTCAGCAAATACAAACATACCAAAGCTCCAACAAGTCAGTATAAAACAACAGCATACACTACTAAAAAGGCAAAGCTTGCATGTAACACAGCGTTATTTACAACAACACAACCTGCTACTTCTGGTAAATCAATCCAGCCACAATCAAATCAAACAGATTACAAATATTCAATGCCCAATACTAACTGCCTTGCTATTTTTTTTATGTTGTTTTTAGCATATGATTCAAATACTTATAAACAGCACATCGTACAGTTTAATTAAGTATGGTATGCCAGTGATATTTCACTTTTTTAAACTTGTAGCTCATCTAAATCCATGTCTGAGGCAGACGAGAAGGATTTTGGATCGCTTTCTTCATCAGAAAGACTTTCTGAAACCATCTCGGCAACAGTCTAAAAAAGAAAAAAGCATGTTTCGTCTCTTAGGCGCATCCATCTTTGTTTTGGTTTACTTTAAACATGGATAGCTTCAAAAGTTCAAATATGAACATACCAGTACATCATTTCCACTTCCAGGTCATAAGTGAATCCTTTCTGTGTATATGGAAGACTGATTTGAGTATTTTGATGTGATTTCAAGTCTGGCTGACATGACTTAATTTTTGGTTGGAAAAAAAAAAAGTTTTAAAATTCACTGAAATTGAATTTTTCTAAAGAAATGTTGTCAAAGCGTAATTTAGTGAAATTCTACCTAGAAACTGTAACATTACCAGTGGTAGCCACACCCCTCAGGATGTAGGATCTGAAAGAATTTAATTTAGATTTTACACAAACTTGTTTGACAGATGCACAGGCTCATCTAATTCAGATTCTTTACTGGTGTGAGATATTCTCCTTCTGTCACCACATCAAAATCTTATGTAAAAAATAATATTTGTTTTTTGGAGTCATTCAGCATTCTTGGTTATGCAAAGAGATTTTATATGCTCCTTGATACTGTGTGCACTTTGAAGCCTGGTATAAGGTAAATGAAACCATAGATACTGAAAAGCTACACTGTAAAAATATTACTTAGGGGCTTCAGTGATATGTATTTTAATTAGTTTGCCATCCCTTAAGTTTCTCTTAAGGATATTTCACTACTTGATTTATTTTTTGGCTTACGACAATTTGGTTTTTGCGATTTAGTATGCTCTCAGGTAATGCTTTGTACTTGAATCAATTGTGATTGCTGAATCTCCCAGCAAAAAATAAAATAAAATAAAACATTGCTAACAAATGAATAAATAAATATTGCTCTTGATTTGTAGTCCTGACTGTTTCGGTTGATTATTAGAAGCTAATATTTAATACTATGTGTAAGAGTAAGACGTTTATTACTCACACTCGTTTTTGCTACCTTGCACACTTCTGGGCATACAGATAGGGACTGTAAAACTATTAAATTCATAGTCAACCCCACCAACCTACCAACCACAAACAGACTTCTGAGTATGAGTACCTGTCCTAGTATGGATATGTACACCCTTATATTGACTTTATATCATGATGCTATGACTGCTTCCACACTCCACATTAAGTTTTAGTTATTTTTTTTTTTTAAGTATAAATGGAAGACAGTTAAAAGGAATAACTGAAAAATCAACTACACAAAAGGACATCTGAAACAGTTTCAAGCTGGTGCCTTGCCATCAGTTAATTTCAGTTTTAAGGTCACTTGTTTGTCTGCCAACGTTGAAGCCAACTTGCACGGTGTCATCTTGCTGTGCCTTTATCAGGTGGTCTGTCTGTCCTTGGAATATCTTGGCTGATCTTGTACACTTTACCACCCATTACTTTTGGCTTAGCTTTGTCCCCAGCAACATTTAAAACAAGCCTCAGTACTTTCACTTGCAGTCCCTTAATAACCACAGCATATTCAAGGATGGTTAGGATATTTCAAGCATTTATTTCTATAACATATGTTTTTGCATATTTGGTAACAAAGTTAAAATACTATTGATTGTAAATACAATGCTAATTAATAAAAAAAAGGTTGTAATGACACTTTTTTAATGATCTGTATGCGTCACTAGTCCTGATTCTGCGTGGGGGACTCCCCAATGCACATCTGCACAGTTAGTTAGTGAGAGTAACATGGGCTTATTGGTTAGGCGCCTGCCCTGTTAACACTAGCACCGCCATAGCCGCTTTTTGAACGGCTTTTGCAATCCAAATTTAAATATCTGCGTATGTCTCGTGCATGTCCGTTCTTAAGTGTTACTAAATATTTGAATTAAATGCCCATACAGTGTTTCAGCTGCAGAATCATAAAAATGAATAAGTTATAAGCACTTGCTTCTTCAACCGCCAGACCCGCAGTTTATGCGGCATACTGAAATCAATACAATATAGCCGTCAATTTAGTATGGGCTTTGTAATAAAATCAACGTCATTGTGAAAGAGGGTATTATATACTGTCGAGTGCTGAAACACTAATGTAAGTCATTCTACACATCATATATTATTATTATTGTTTATTTTATTAGCAGTTGTCACAAAATATACACATTGAATCACAATACAGTGTGATATAACTACGCTACTTACAGGTGTAAAAAAAATAAATGTGCTTATTCTTAGCTCTCTGCACAAATCAGTGACCATCGGGATTGATGCTAAATGAAAGCCAGAGACACTTGCATTTTTCAACGCAACGAAGTACAGTGTGGATATACTGGATCAAAAGGCACAGCTGTATTCTGTCAAAGGTGGTACTCGCAGGTGGCCTGTGGCTGTTTTTTATAATGTTTTTGGACCTGGCAGACATCAACGCTTTGGTTTTGTACAAGGAGTGCACAGGCAACACAATCACTCGGAGGGACATCATTTTGCAGCTAGCCCTGGAGCTACGGCAGAAACATTTTGTTAAGAGACACGAAAGCCAGCTGGCAAATGCCCCTCAACCTTCAGCCAGCGCTGCGCCCACTGGCACACTGAATAAAAGACAATGCCAGGTTGCTAAATGCAATAAAAACAGAACTTTTGATGTCTGTGGCCATTGTGAAAAGGCAGTCTGTGGCAAATGCACTGGTACAGTTGAAAAGCATGTTTTCTGCGTAGATTGTACTTAGAAAGCTGTAATAGAACTCTGAACAGACAGACAGCCTTTGAACTCTGTTTCACTCAAAGCACTTTCACGTTACATAAGTTATGTTATATTTTTGTTTTATGCTATTTTTATAACTATAACGAGTCTCTGTAAGTCGCCTTGGATAAAGGTGCTAAATAAACAAATAATAAAAATAATAATAACCAGTTATTTGTTTTATAATCTTTTATGTACATACAGCTTTCTACAACTGTTTACACAAGTTTATTGCGTAAAGTTTATTTTATTACAATTTTTCATGTTGTGTGTATGTGCTCTTTTTGAAAAAAATAAGAAAAAAGTTTCAATGTAAATAGTGTTTATGCTCTGAGTGTTATGTATGATGTTCATAAATAAAAATATTACGTTTTTCATTTTCATATCATGTTTTGTTTTTCATTTTCATATCGAAGCCATTTTAAAATGGAGCCACACATTTTGAGAGTGTGGCGGTTGTATGTAGTCCGAAATCTCAGTGGCTCTAGTGTTAATATGTATTTTATGGAAAAGGAGCCATGAGACCTGGCTATGCATGGTCTGAAGCCTATAACTACTTAATAAATGTGCTGTTTGTACCCAAATTGATTGGCTTGGACTCCCTTTATTTAACTCTGGCCTGTGATCTTCACCAATACACACTATTATTCTATAGCTTTGTTATGGTTTTGCCTTTAAATGTAATGTAATAAAAAAAATAGAAAATCATACAGAAGACGCCATAAGTCCAACATTGATGGGGGAAAAAAAAACACAATAAAACACACCCTACACGAACATTGGTTTGACCTATAATCCGCTCTGCACTATTTACAACAGCTAACGTTAGCAGCGGTGTGAATGCAACAGAAGATGCTGGACAGTTTGGAGTCTACAAACAATTAAATATAGGCTAGGTAGTTGTTAGTTTATTTTGTTTTTTATTCTCTATAAATTTAATTATATTCATTGAAAAAAGGCAAGATAGAACTAGACGTTCATGTTGCTGCATGGCCATGGACAGGTTTAAGTTCAACAACTCTAAATAAAATGCTGTTACTGTTATTAAGCACTTGTAATAATCTGAAGCAGTGCTATTTCAATATAACAGAAGTCTGTTTTTACTTTAAAAACTTGTTGTCCTTTATTGAAATTAAGTTTCAGCTTTCATATTGAAGTTTGTTGTGTAGGCGACTATTAGTCAGGGGGTAACAACTAGCTTGGAAGCTTCACTGGACAAAAAACTCGACCTGATTGTAAAATCAGTTAATGCTGTCTGTGACCAACTTAAAACAGTGGAGAACCGACTTGACCATGCTGAACAAAGAATTTGTGATGCAGATAATTTGAAAATGGCACTGGTAAGATTGGAGGATCAAGAAAACAGATCGAGATGCTGCAACATAAGGATAATTGGTCTACCAGAGGGAACAGATAGACTGTATTTTTCGAGAGAGGGTTACTACTGAATATGGAAACAAAACATGGGAGAGTTAAGATTGATCCAGCACATTGCTCATTGATTCAACAACCCCGAGAGGGAGAGAATACCAGAGCAGTCATCATACAACTAGCTACACAACTACATGGATAAACAAGCAATATTACGGAACGCTAGACAGAAGGGAGAATTAATGTTTGGAGAAAAGAGAATCTTTATCTTTGAGGATTTCTCCATGGAAGTGCAAAAGAAACGACGGGAGTACCACAATATTAAAGATAAGTTCCAAGCTTTGGGAATACAGTACACTATGTTTTTTCCTGCTGTCTTACGGGTCAGCTCCCAGGGTTGAGTCAATTTCTTTAAAACTTGTGACGCAGCAAAATAATTCCTTGAGCTGATCGGACACACTGCTACAAGTGCTGATCAGGAGATGGAGCAAGAGACAGTTTTGTCTTAAACCGCCGCACCCTGTAGAGATAACTCTTTCACTGTTGAATCCTGAGAAACGTGCTACATTAATGTATTACTACGAAGGTAAAACTTACACGTGAGACATTTTGCTGATGGTATAAGATGTTGTACTGTATGTCTGAAAATGACGAGGCTACCTTTTTTTATAACATTATTGATTTTGTTTATAATTGATGCTCTAAATTTTGGAACACACAGTCTATCCGCATTGCTATAAACGTTTTGCAATTGTAGCATGTGCAGTGTAGTACACTGTGTTAATTTTACCACACTTATTGAAAATCCAGTAGAGTCAGCAGTACAGGGTTAATGGCTACACGGTTCATCCTCAGGAGGTTTACAATGTTCAGGTCTTCCAGGTAAGTAATCGTATTGGTTCCAGTTGTAATCCTTTTGTGATTGGCTTTTCTTTCCACAGGCATGGTCTCCAAGTGCTGCCATGGTAAGTTTCCAATATTTGGTGTATGGATCCTTTAGGTGACTTGAAGAAGCTGTTCTTGTCCAACCAGGTAAGTGGTCGTGGTCAGGTTCGTGCTAATCACAAAACCTGAGAATGCAAACTAAGCAATCCAGGGGGTGTGGGGGTGGGGAGGTGCTGTGTTTTTTTTTTAAATAATAGATGCTCAGCAGTGAATGGCAAAATAACGCAGAATACATTTCAGTGTAGCTCTCAAACTTAACAGACCAATAATAAAAAATAAAAAATAAAAAATAAAACGTTTGCACAGTGGACTGGCTCAGTGAGAATGGAAATACCCAAACGGCAATGAACAGTGAGTAAGCAAGATTCGCAACAACCAGACTTTTGCTGTCTGGTCAGTGGTTCTGAATGTACACGGTACAAATTCCCTTAAAACCAGATGTCCGGTCCAAAACCGGACGGTTGGCAACCCTAATTCACTGTCGCTCCTTTATTATACTTTATGGGATATAACAAAAAGTAAGAATGAGGAAAGGCAAACTGCAGCTTCCCACCAATAAAGGAGGTCAGGCTATACCCAATGTTAGCTTGTATTACTGAGCTACACAGCACAGATACATCTGTGAATGGGTTAGGGAGGATTCTGACTTCATCCTGGTTGGATTCTGATGGCTGTGGCTCATTGGCACTTAGATATATTCCATTTGTTAACTATAAGAAAAACATGCCAGAGCTTAAAAGTAATTTTATTATCTAGAATACATTACTTACATGGCATAATATTAAAACATTTTTTAAGATGAAGGAACACTTCTTTACTTGCCCCTATAGCAAAAAATACTGACTTCCTACCATCTCTTCAAGATCCAGTATTTGGGGACTGGCATGGCAGAGGCCTCACACAATTATTGACATTATTTAACAAAGATACTTTTATTTCATTTGAAACTATTAAAAAACAATTTAACTTGCCAAATTCTCATTTATTTAGATATCTACAGATAAGGCATTTTATCTTAAGGAATGTCAATAATCAGACCACACACATCCCTAAAGTTTCTGGAAAAAAATCATACTGACAGCTAAACCACTAAAATTAATCTCAATTTATAATTCTCTCTATTCCAACTGTAATGCTAATGCTGATGGTAATAGGATGAGCTGGCAAAATGGCTTGTAATTGGAAATGATGATGATACTTGGGAGTCAATAGTAGGAAATACTGTACATAGATAAGTAACAAGGATAGAAAAACACAATTTAAAATTCTTCATAAAATGCATTGGACCCCACTTTTTAGAAGGAAGTTTGATCCTAAGATATCTCCGGTATGCCCTAAATGTATTACTTGTATCGTAACACTTGAATGTATTTGTATTTGCTTGCGATTGAAAGTCGCCCTGGATAAGGGTGTCTGCTAAGAAATAAATAATAATAATAATAATAATAATAACACAGAAACTGGCACTTACATACATCTGTTCTGGGCATGTCCGAACAATCATGCAGAAATTAGTTAAATACTTGGACATCCAACAGGGCTTACTCCACTGCCTTTTGGCAGCCAATAACAGGGGCTATAACAGGGCTCACAGGGCTAGGTTGGTTTAAATATTATTATACGCAGCCAGGAAGTCAATATTACAACTATGAATATCAAATTCAGCTCCTTCACTTTCCTTATGGTATCAGACTATTTTGAAGTCACTTCCATTGGACAGGCTTACAAGTGTGCGTCACAGTAAACTAGATTCCTTTTTGAGAATTTGGGAACCGTTTTCCAATCTGGTCCCTACTCTTATCAAATATACTAAACCTAGGCATGGGTCTTCCCCTTGCTGATGCCAGTCCCTAGGTATATGTAAAAAATATGTATGTGTGTATGTGTGTGTATATATAAATAGTGACAGGAGAAAACTAAATAGTGACAGGAGAAAAAGAGAGAAAAACACATTGTATATGTAATATAATGCAATATAATATAAAGAGACACCGGGACTATAGGTTAAACTATGTATTTGTGTGTTTTTTTTAATTATTATTTATTAATATATAAATAAAAAATAAATAATGAAATTCTGTTTTTTATAACATTGCAGAAAATAGTGGCACAACATTTTTCTAATATATGAAATTTATGTTGCAACAATTTCAAAAATGTCTTTATCTGTGTGTGATTTGTAAGGCTAGGTATGGTGTGACACTCACCATTCCTGCATAAGCATATGTTACACACTACAGCAGCTTAACCATGATTTTATACATTCCTGTCCTTTAATTTATGCTTCCAGTAAATCTCTTTCTGAAAAGCTTCACAAATGTGTACATAAAACAGCAGCTGTGTTCATCAGGAAAGAATAGAGACCAATATTGGTTGATTGCTGTGTGCTTTCCTGTTCTTATGGAAGTCAATTAAGTATTAAATGACCCTTGCTATATGCAGTAATGCAAAAAGAACCACATAAGAGCTTTTAATACATTATGATTATGACAGTAATTGATGTTGAATGTTGATTATATTGCTGGAAGCTGTATCATACCAAAATGTTTATATTCTATTATGTCAGAGCTTAGGCTTGAACATCTTTTGACCCAACAATTGAGTAATAATGTACATGCGCATGCACAGTACTATGCCAATGAATAGAAGGTGATGGATTGAAGACAAGACCAAAGGCTGAGTCTTTTAATATACAACAGCAATACCCATTTCTTCAGTATAGCACATTCATAATACATTATTACATCTTATTCACAATACATTATTACTCACCGTTACTCCCTGTACTGTCACGTATTGGACTTCTGAGTTCTGGGTTCATTAAGTGCA
The DNA here is from genome assembly GCF_902713425.1 of Acipenser ruthenus. Classification (NCBI taxonomy): domain Eukaryota; kingdom Metazoa; phylum Chordata; class Actinopteri; order Acipenseriformes; family Acipenseridae; genus Acipenser; species Acipenser ruthenus. The sequence continues at coordinate 87,366,815 of NC_081190.1, read as the reverse complement.
TGTGGGTTACCTTGCCGTCAGCTAGATCCTTCCCTCATCTGCCGCCCCCCTATTAACATCACAGCAAGACGTTATTCATCACACACTGTGGTACCCAGTCCAATCGTTCTACCTTCCCTCTGATGGTGCCGTCCCACATTCCATTCTGGACTGGAAGTTCTGTGACACTTTCTATTTTTCTATTACATTTACAGTTTTGGTACTGTTGAAACCCTTCCTTTCTCCAATAATCCAGCCAGCCTTGTATCTGTTACAGGCATATTGTGAAATCAGGCATTTCACGAAATGCCTAATCCCTGGTCATTTGGTAATATTAACTCAAACATTTTTGCTGCATTTAATTGCATCCAGTATGGTGTTAAAGTTGTTCCCACATCTTCCCGGTTCGAAATTTAATTTAAACATTGTGCTATGCATCTCTATTTGCTAGAATTAAAATATATATATATATCTATATATATATTTAAATCATAAAAATGCTTTGTATCGAGAGAGGTTGTCTCACCAATTCAAGTTAATTTAAATCTAACTAGTGTTACAATAATGCATAAAATAACTAATCTAAATATTCTGTGCTAAAATATTTGGATTATGATGTTCTTTTGTTGAAGTTTACTGCAGTGCCTCTAAGTAAGATCCTGTGCTGTTCATGGGTTTTAAGAGCAATTAATGTATATATAGCATTTTCATGTAAAAAAAACATTCATCACTTCATAAAATGTGTATGTACTGTGAGAGATGCCCCTTATGAACCTTCTGGTGTACTTTGGGACTATAAAGTTCCCTTTCAATTCGAAGACGACCACCACAACATACTTATGGGATATGCCTGCCTATTGGTAGGTATTCACTGAGCTCTTTATATCAGAGCTGCCGATAGGCCCCTTCCTGGGGTGACGTCCTCGGTCACGTCCACCAAGGGATAAAACCGTCAACTCATGGAAGCCAAGATCTCTTTTGCCTCTCACCTGCAGTAAGGTAAGACTTCTGTGTTTAACTGAGTGTGTTTTGAAAGAGCTTTTCCGAGTTGACTACAGTTCGTTGAAAGCTGGCTTGCCGCTTTCATGGAATCAGTGGCTCCAACTCAAAGTCTCTTTTTTCTCCTTTCCTCAGCAGCCAGCTCGCTTGCGTTGCAGGCTACCTTTTCTTACTGTCTGTTGTATGTGAGTGACTGCCTGTGCAGAATTGATTTAAAGGAGTGCGTGTGTTGTCTTTTCTAGCCTACACTCTTGGGGAGAACGCAGTTCCTCCACCGGGGCTGGCTTTCGCACAGTACTCAATACACTCAGTGTGTAAGGTCCTTAGTGCATGGTACTCCTGGTGCATGGTGTTGGTTGGTGCACGTGGTACTCAGTGCCTCGGTGCACGCATAGCCTGGTGCACGCCGTGCCCTCGGTGCTTCGGTACCTCAGTGCACACAGTGATTCACCGCTTCCGTGCCTTGCACTTTGTGCATGCAGGCGCATTGTTGTGTGACACCTTAGGCCAAAATACCAGGAGGTGTTACAATGACAAGCATACCGTGGTTCCACGCTTGCATGTCCTGCAGGGCGAACATACCCCACAACGATGAGCATTCTCTGTGCGTGCGGTGCCTGGGTGTTCAGCACGCCACTTTGGCCCTCGGAGACGAAGATTTTTGCGACATTTGTGCGGCTTTTCAGCCCCGGGTGCTTTGCAATAGGCTGGCTAGGGCCACGGGGACGGATGCCCCGTCCCCTGTGGCCAAACCGTCCACGGCCCTTGGTGCCCCAGAGGCAGCCTTAGAAGCTAGTGTGCCCCCGCTTCTGAGCTCCATGTCGGCACTGATGGGACATGCTGCAAACTTTTGCAGGTCCCCTGGACAGCAGCGGCTGAGCCATGTCGGTCCGTGTTCCGGACGTAGGCAGTGGCTCCCCGTTCACAGCCTTTCCCAGCATTTCCCGATTTCATGGAGGAGGTGCGCTCCTCTTGGGAGTGGCCGGCCTCGGCGCCAAGCATGCTGAAGCAAGCGACCCAGCTTGCTTCCTTAGAAGGCATGGAGAAGCTGGGCTTGGCAGGGTTTCCCTCAGTTGACACCACCATTGCAGCCCTAGTCAAGCCTCCGCCGGTGGTGGGATTGCCTAAAGACCCTGTGTGCCCGAACCCGCAGTGCAGGGTCACGGAGACACACCTTAAGAGGACGTATGCAGCAGAGGCACAGGTGACCCACCTTGCAAACACGACAGGCATATTTCATGCCTATATGGATTTCATGCCTATATGGATGGTATACTAAGGGAAGCCCCGCTCCCTGAGCTGGTGGCTTCCGAGTTATGCCTCCTTTCACGCGAGTTACGCTCCAGATCTCCGGCCTCCAAGAGCAAGCCCTAGGTAGGAACCTGGCAGGCTTGGTGATAAGGCTGCACTGTTAGACGCGCCGATATCACCAGGGCATAACTTTGGGCCAGCTGTGGAGGAGATCCTGCAACGCTCACACTGAGAATGCGAGGCATCTCGACAAGTGGCCACTGCTCCCTCCCTGTGTTCCGGCCAGGACAGGTCAAGGCGTTGGCAACCTCCCCAGGAACGTACCATTTACAGCTCCGCTGAGGCACCGCCTGCAGTCCACCGCGGCATCAGGAAGTGACTGCTTTGCTGAGCAAGCGAGCCATTCATTTGGTAGACCCCATCTGTAAGGAAATTTGATAGTCCATATTAATACATTGTTTGTATGGTACTTTCAATGGAGAGACATTGATCACAGAGTTTAGGTGGGGTATTTTGGAATTCAGGGGCAGCAAATATGACCATTTATGGTCATTTATGTTCTGCTCTGCTTGATTGCATGGGGGGATGGGAGAATCTCAGAGAATGTATAGATGCAAAGTAATGTAGGAGAGGCTTGGCGACTGGCCACGTACACAGGTTTAGGTGGGCAGGGTCTCAAATGATGTCATTATAGGGGAGTGTTATATGTTATTAAAAAGTGATTGCAGCCATTGTCTGTTGCACAGATTTTATCCGCTGTGACCCAGAGCATTTGTCTCTGCTTTCTTCAAATACTTCTATTCTTGTATTACACCAATAAACATATTTTTGGCTTCACTAATATTTTTTTCAGCTTTCATCAATTTTTCCTTACACCTCTTAGTACCCAAGAAGGATGACGGCTTTCACCCCACCTAGACCTGAGACTCCTCAACGAGTTTTTGAAAGAAAGGAGGTTCCAAATGCTGACTCATCATCACATCTTACAGTCCGTCTGGTAGGACGACTGGTTTACCATCGTGGACTTACAGGACGCGTACTTCCACATTCCCATTCATGCCGCACACAGGAAGTACCTCTGCTTCACCTTTCAGGAGAGCATTTACAAGTTTTCCGTGCTGCCGTTCGGCCTCTCCTTAGCTCCTCGTACATTTTCAAAGTGCATAGACACTTTCCTGGCCCCCTTGCGGTTGCAGGGGATCAGGGTATTGAACTATCTCGATGACTGGTTGATTTGTTCCTAGTCGCGAGAGGGAGCAGTGGCCCACACAGTGATTGTGACAGAGCATATGGCAAGACTGGGCCTCACCATCAACGATGCAAAGAGTCGGCTTACACCAATGCAATGCACGATGTACTTGGGGCTCCAGGTGGACTCCAGTGTGATGCGTGCATACCTGTCGGATGACAGGGTAGCAGCTATTCGAAGTAACCTGTGTCGACAGGGATCAGAGGTTACCTTGATATCGTGTCAAAAACTATTGGGTCTGATAGCTGAGGCTGTATCGGCCAATGAGCTGGGTTTACTTTGCATGCGCCCGCTGCAAGCATGGCTTAATGTGTTCCACTTACACCCAAAGTGTGACAGACGATGGTGTAAGTGGAACACATTGACAGTGTCTCGCTCGTGTTCGGCAGCCCTGCATTAGTGGAGGCAGAGCTGTCACCTGCGCAAAGGCGTGCAGATGGGAGTAGTGGTAAACCATCACGTGTTGACGACGGACGCTTCCAACTTGGGTTAGGGGCAGTCTGGGGAGGCAGAGGAATCCGCGGCACTTGGTCAGGAAGTTGGCCATCCCTGCAACCTTGCTCTCCAACACTTTCTTCCGGTGCTACAAGTGGTACATGTGTTGGTCTGGATGGACAACACTTCAGCAGTGGTGTATATCAACCACCAAGGTGGTCTTCGGTCCCTGGGGTTACACCGCATTGCTTTCTGGCTCATGACTTGGGCACAACGGAATCTGCTGTCCCTACGGGCAACACATCTCCCAGGAGTGGAGAACTGGGCAGCAAATCTCCTCGAGAGAGAGGGTACGCATCTGTAGGAGTGGGGGCACCATCCTCAGGTGGTGGAGCGCATTTGGGAAGGTTCAGGAAGGCACATGTCGATCTCTTCACCTCGGCGGAGACGACGCACTGCCCCTTGTGGTACTCCCTCCAGCGCTTAGGTGGGCCACTCGGTGGAGATGCCCTAGCCCACTAGTGGCCCAGAATGTTCCTTTACGTGTTCCGCCAATATCGTTGCTCCCGGCCTTCCTAGAGAAGGTCTGGTTAGAGAAGGCAAGAGTTCTCCTGGTGGCCCCCCGGTGGCACAGGGGCGAGGTGTACCCCTCAATGGCCACCACCCCCCTTAAAATCCCCAAAGTCTCTGGGGCCAGAGGCAACTGTGGCAGCGACAATGCTGAACATTGCAACGCTGGCAGCAGAAATGCTGACAGCTGTGCAAGGCACTCTAGCAGTGGAAAAGCTGCTCCTGGTGGACACCACAAATCCCTGGCCTTCCCAGGCGACGGCAAGCAGGCCTTCCCAGGTGACGGCAAACTGGCCTCCCCAAGTGGTGTAGGCTCTGCACTGGAATACTGGAAAAGTGAAGCCCAGTCACTGCCTGCCATGTCCAGTGTGGCACTGCGTGCACTCGCAGTGCCTGTCACATCGGTCTGCATGGAGAGGTCATTCAGTTTGTTCAGAAAAGTGCGGGACAAACATCGCATGTGCCTCAGTGATGAGCGGCTGAGACAACTCAACATTCTGTACTTCAATAAGGACAGAATGTTCCAGTGCAAAATCGTGCTTGAAGTCCTCTTCACTGCAAGGGAAAATGCAGAAGATGCTGTTGTACTCGGCGACATTGCGTGACAGCTGCACCTTGATGAATGGGTCAAACACCTTGCAATGTGCAAGTAACGATCCCGACACATTGCAGATGACAGGCGCAGCCTTCTTGTGCCCATGGCCTTGAGATCCACTTCCTTCATAGAACTTGCAACATTTGTAGCAACTTGTAAATTGCAACTAAACAGAGTGTCAATCCGATGTATCAGTGGGGCACTTGTCTCCAGTTGCAGGTGAACTGCGTGTATTTTCTCCAAAAACACGCACAGAAAAGATAACTTGCAGTAGATTTCTTGCTGGTTTCCGTCATCCTCAACCAATCGTCATAATTTAGTTCCTTTACTGGAAATGTCTATGTCCGTATCTTTCAGAAAGTCACTAACACTGTCCCAGTGTTCAAGAATACAGGCTTTAAAAAAATCTTGTTTCAGCTTGTTGGCATGTCGAAACATTGCTGGGAAATGTACCACAAGTTTTTTATTGCCACTAAACGCATCAGTTTTCAGTGCGTGATCAATGACTACATGCAGAAGGTGTGCGATGCAGGGGATGTGTAGCAGATACAGATGGATTTCTTTCAAATGTTTCACTAAGCGCTTCATGTACCATTGCAGAGTCAATGTTGATTGATACACAGTTTTCCCAAGTTAAACCGTTCTCCCTCAACACGTCTTGAAGGAAGACTGACAGAAACCCTGCATAGCACTGAAGTAAAATAGGTGACTTCAACAGTACTGTATTGATGGATTTGTTTTTGTCACTGTAGAACACAGCAAGGACATTAACTGGTCTTCCAGAAAGCTCAGGGGTTTCATCGATCACAAGGGAGAATTTCTCACTTCCTACAATTTCTTTGATCGCCGCTTGGTGGTGAGCGAACACTTTGGGGAAATACTTCTCTCCCAATGACCTCCGCTCTGGACAAGTACGCATTGCTGGGGTGTATTTGCAAAGCAGAGCATGTACACAGCTTGAGCCTTGGACCTCATTCATTGGAATTCCCTCAAAACATAGCGCATGCACCAGATCGTATGGAAAATCTGCTGCTTCCTCTTTCTTTTGTTTCATCCTTCCTAGACATGACTCAGTTGTAGACTGTGATACTTGTTCCTGAGTTTCTTTCAATTTCCGATGCTGTTTAAATGTTTAGAAATGAGATTTGATGACGGAACTTTCGGTGGCTTCCACCCAAGATAGCGGCTTGTGTTTGAGAGCTCCCACACTCATCGCCCGATTTATTAAAAAAATATACTTATTATTTCAGTGACGGGCACGTTTTGCTACTAGCATTACACAATGGAGACACCAGAGAAAAGGGATTCGTCAGCCATGGACCCGAATACCCCTTCCCCAACTATGAAAGCCAAGAGTAAAAAAGCCAGAAAGCAGCTACTTACCTTTGAGTGCGCAGCACAGAACGCGACTGAGCCCAGCCGCGAGGATCCACGGGGTCAGACGCTGCTCTGGCTAACAGAGTCACAGCTTCATTCGCTGAGAGATTTTGTTGTGGAATGCATCAGGGAGTGTTTAAAAAGCGAAATCACTGCTGAGATTAAAACGGTTTGTACCGAAATTAAGTCCATCCAGTCTCGGCTGCAGCAAACCGAGGAGAAGTTTTCCGTTACTTTCTCCACTGTTGACAAGCAGAATAAGCGCGTAGATATTCTCCAGGCTGCCCAGCGCCAAAACCGGGCTAGCATTAAAGAATCTGAAACGGAGATTGCCTTGCTTAAATCTCGACTGGCTGAGTTAGAGGATAGAAACCGCCGATCGAATTTGCGGATCGTGGGCTTGCCAGAGGGTACCGAGGGGGGGGGGACCGAGGGGGGGGACCCTATTGACTTCCTGCAAAAATCCCTACCAATGTGGCTGCCATCTTTGACCGGGCCTATTGAAATTGAGAGGGCCCATCGCATGATGGATCTAGCGCTCGCAGAGACAGGCCTCGCACCTTCATTTTTAAATTACTTCGCTACACTGATCGGCAGCTCATTCTTAGGGCTGCCAGAAATGTAGCTACACCACCCCGGCTAGACGGAAGTTCTCTACTTTTCTTCCCTGATTACTCCGCCTTTACTGCCCAGCGAAGAAAATGCTTCGCCCCGGTTCAGAAATCTCTCAGGCAGCGTGGAGTCCAGAACTTCTTGTTATACCCGGCAAAACTGAAGATCATTCACAACGGTCAACCCAGTATGTTTGACTCGGCGAAGGAAGCGGAAAGATTCGTCTTGGGATTATCTAATACTCAATCTATGGACTAAATCTGCCGCATTATTTCAAACACCAGAAATGTGTGGTTTTTTTTTTGTTTTGTTTTTTCTCGCTTTTGGAAAACACTACTGCTCTAATATGGTTAACTGAACACTACAGCACGGGATCTGCTTAATCGGGACTGTATGTAAGTTACATCCACATGGTAGTGTATGTTGGGGTGTAATTGTTTTTGTATTACAGTACATCTATCCCTATATTGGGATGGGGTTAGTTATGCACTGTCATTTAATTTAATTGTATTGCAGTACAGACATCCTGATTTTCTTTTCTATGTTGTATTAACCTATTATATATTTCTACCTTCCTGAAGTGCATTATGTTTTGGGTTTTTGGGTGTGGGTTTTGCATCTTGGTTCGAAACCACGGAAGCTAATATTTTTTGTTTTGTTCTGGCAATGAGGGTCACGAAGGCGCTATAAGCTGCTGCTTCTCTCAGCTAGTCAGTTTTGTAAAAATAGTTCTGTGTTTGTTTTTGTATATCAGATTACATTTATTAGGCAATCGCTTGGGAGCACATTGTTATACCAGTGTAGGGCTATTTAAAACATTTTTTATTTTCGTTTTATTTGATCTGTCCGATGCTAATTCCAGGATATGTTTACTTCTTTCATTGCTGTCTGTTAACTATGCAATCTCTGTTATACGCGCTCAGTACACATGGGAGGAGTGGCCCCGTACTGCCTATTTTAAACCTCCATAATGGCTAATTATAATTGTATGTCCTGGAATGTGCATGGTCTTAACTCACCCATTAAAAGAGCCTAAATGTTTAGATTTTTTACATCGTAAAAACGTTACAATTGCATTAATTCAGGAGACCCATCTCAAATGCTGCTGATGTCAAAAGATTTCAAAATAAACACTATAAAGTAATTGCTCACTCCTGCGCCTTGAATAAAACAAAAGGGGTACTAATTGTGGTTAACAGAAAGATAAATATTACCATTAATAGTTCAAGCAATGATACTGAAGGCCATTTCTGTCAAGTAATAGCAACACTTAACAGTGTTAAACTGTGCTTAGCATCAGTTTATGCACCCAATGTTTTCGATCCTCGATTTTTTGAGAACATCAGGGTTAAGCTATCAGCACTCCCAGATTGTGCACTTATTGTTGGGGGGGGATTTTAATTTGACTTTCAATCCAGCTCTTGATACTTCATCACAGGGCACTGCCCTGTCTCTTACCTCTGCCTCTAAATACTTTCAAAACTTTGCACAAGATTTAAATGTACATGATGCTTGGCGTCTGAGAAACAATGGTGTTAAAGATTTCACATTCTTTTCGCATAGACACAAAATATACTCTCGCATCGACTACATTTTTATCTCCCCAATTATTATGCATAATATTATTTCCACAGATATATATTCTTATTTCTGATCATGCTCCGGTTTTGTATTCATTTGACTTGGTCCCAGGAATTAAGCGTGCTAAACGCTGGCGTTTTAACTCAGAATGAAGCTTTCTTAAAACATCTCACAGAGAGTTTGAGAGATTTCCTAGAAATCAACCGTAATACTGCAACCAACTCACATTCATTATGGGAGGTTACTAAATGCTTTATTAGGGGCTGCTGTACAGCCTTTTCTTCTAACTTGAATAAAACACAAAACAAAGACATCCTCCAGCTAGAAACTACTATTTCACAGTTAGAAAAAGAACAGAAGTGTAACTTCTTAAAAAGTAAAGCAAAACAATTAGCCACCTTAAAGACTGAATTCAAAAATCTTACTAGTAGCAGAGCAGAATTTCTAGTACACAAAACAAGCTCTATTATGAGCACGCAGAGCGTCCTAGCAGATTACTTGCATTGCGATTAAAACAATCCGAACACTTGGCTTCTATTGAGGCAATCAGGGATAGCAATAATGTTGTACTTTCTAAACCAGAGCAGATTAGCAAAATCTTTCAAGATTATCATTCTCAACTTTACACTTCTGAAGCTGGTGCAGACTTGGCAAAAATTGAGGATTTTTTAAATCCATTGGAATTGCCTCAATTAACTGCTGAACAGGCGGAGCACTTGGACGCTCCTTTAACGTTGCAAGAATTAGAGGCAGCAGCTTGATCCATGCAGAAGCGAAAGTCGCCTGGGTTGGATGGCATTCCACCTGAGTTATTGCTGGCAGTATGGGATCAAGTTGGTTCATTAATACTCCATTCAATAAATTTTTCACTGCAAACTGGCTCTTTCCATAGAGATCAGAAATCGGCTTTGATTTCGTTGTTTGTTAAAAAAGGAAAAGACCCTTTAGACTGTGCCAGCTACAGGCCCCTTTCACTTTTGAATTCAGATCTAAAATTGTTTGCTAAAGCTCTTTTTAGGCGGTTGGAAAAATATGTGTGTAACCTAATACATCATGATCAGACCGGGTTTTTAAAGAGCCGCCTTGCTTCAGACAACATATGGCGTCTTTTTCATATTATAGACCAAGCCCCCCATCAACCCGCCTCTTGTGCTGTTTTTTCTCTGGATGCCAAGAAGGCATTTGATCGCCTGGAATGGAACTATCTGTGGGCAGTTCTAGAACGCTTTAGCTTCGGCCATTCTTTTATCAATATGATCCGCACTTTATACAGCAATCCTACTGCATGTGTGCAGACCGGGTCAATGTTATCCCCTCAGTTTGCACTCAGCAGAGGTACCCGACAGGGCTGCCCATTGTCACCATTATTATTTGTCCTTTCCTTAGAACCATTGGCGCAAGCTATTAGACAAAGTAACAATATAGCTCCCATTACTGTACAGAGCTCCAAACACCATATATCACTCTATGCTGATGACATTTTATTGTTTCTATCTGATATTTCTGATTCAGTCCCTAACGCACTGCATTTAATTGATCATTTTGGTAAACTCTCTGGATATAAAATAAACTGGTCTAAGTCTGTTTATATGCCTTTGAATCGTATCGCCACAACAACCCCTCTTCCCCCTCATATCTCTATTTGGCCGCAGCTCACAGGCTTTACATATTTGGGCATTAAGATATCCCCAAATTTCCAGCAGATTCATAAAGAAAATATGCTTGAAGTTCTAAATAAAATCAAAACAGATTTGACTAGATGGTCTCCATTACAGGTTTCATTACATGGTAGGGTTTCTGTTATAAAAATGAATATACTGCCTCGTATTAATTTCCTATTTTCTATGATCCCCATTTCATTACCACAAAAGTAAATTGAACAAATAAATTATATTATAACTGGTTTTATTTGGAAGGATAGGCGACCAAGGATTCGGTTGACTACTTTGCAGCACCCTAAAACATTGGGCATCCTGGCAGTACCCAATTTTAAATATTACTACTGGGCTTTTCAGCTAAGGGTATTTAAAACATGGCTAGATTCAGGGTCTACAGCTTCTTGACGACCAATTGAGGAAGCCTTAGTTAAGCCAATCAGACTCCAGGATCTTCTATTTTCCGCTCCTAAGGACAGGGCTATTTCTCTTCGAATGGGTCCAATCATTGCAAACTCATTAGATATTTGGAAGAAAGTTAACCGATTTCTTGGCAGCCCCTCAAAACTTCATAAGCTTTCACCTATATGGAACAATCCCTTTTTACTTACAGGCTCTCGGCCTTTTACTTATCCACCCTGGTCCTCCAGACATATTCATTTTCTTAGTGATATCTTTGATGATAATGGCCTTCGCACGTTCCAGGACCTTAAGGATAATCACTCCCTCACTGGTTTTACCTATTTCATGTACCTCAGACTCCGCTCAGCCCTTCGCGCCTATGGGGTGCCATTGGACTCTGTGTTACCTAGCCACCCTGTGACTAATATATTTGCTTCAATAGTCACCTCAAGAGGCTTAGTTTCTTCTTTATATCACTTTTTTCTTTCTTTTAAAAATAGCTCCCTTCCAGTTACCTTAATATGAGATAGAGAGCTTGAAAAACAGGGCGGTAGTCCTGATTGGGAAGCAGTATGGGACAATGTCTTTTCATCCTCAAAAAATCTAGCACACCAGCTAATTCACTTTAAACTAGCACATAGAATATATGCTACACCATACCGACGATTCCAGATGAAGATCGTTTCAGATCCTCTCTGCCATAAATGCACTCAGGGTGTGGCCGGAACGTATCTACATATGTTCTGGGACTGTCCTGAAATTGAATGCTTATGGGAATATGTGGCCACTGTGCTTTCTGACATGATTGGTGTGAAAGTGCCACTGAGTCCCCGACTGCTCCTTCTCAGCGATGACTCCCAAATGAATATTAGCCTTCAGACACGACGGCTCTTGTTGGCTGGACTAACAGCAGCTAAAAAGTCAATCCTACAAGGTTGGGTGGAGACAGAGGTACCCTTAGATCGTGTCTGGTTGCACTCATTTGCAGATATTGTGTTGGTGGAGAGAAGTACAGCTAGATTACATCATGCCAGTGCAAAAACTGTAACGGCATGGACAGATGCCTTTTCTTATCTCAGAAGTTTATTTTAATTAGGCCCTAGGCCCTAACCCCCCTCCCCCCCCTTTTTTTTTTAATTTTTATTTTTATTTTATTTATATATTTATTTATATTTATTTATTTATTTTTTTACTTGTTTTAGAGCTCCCAATTGTTAGTTTGTATGCATGTGTACTATGCCCAACTGTTTTACTTTCTTGTTATGGAAAACAAATAAAAAACAATTGTTCAAAAAAAAAAAGAAATGCGATTTGATTTGTGAGACGTAGTTGTAAGTGACTCTGATGATGCATAGTTCACACACCCTAGTCTATGTAAGTCACCTTGGATAAAGGCGTCTGCTAAATAAACAAATAATAAAAATAATAATACAGTTCTGAAATTGGTGATGAATAAAAAATAACAGCGTTTGTGTGATTCATAATTGTATTGGATGCAGAGCTCCAGAAAAAAGACAGGGGGATGACGTGATATACTATACAGGATGTTGTGGTGATTGAAGTGCTGCGCTGGAGATGACCTCATAATCGAAATGAATAGAAAAAGAACATGCACGATAAAAATAACTAAACCACCAAAGAGTATTTACCCGCAAGATGCTTTCAAAACAAGACAAATTTGGCTGGAAAACTGCCAATCTGGCAGCATGACTAGGGGAGTAGCCTAGCCTATAAAAGTTGCATGCAAGATGCATGCATTACCTATTAAATGTTACCTCAAGCTCAATGAACAAATAAAACAGGAATTTGTATAATTTTTGTTTAAGAAATCTATATTTTATTGGCGTTCCAGACTATTTTGGATTTAGGACTACACCACTGGCTGTGGGTGAAGAGGTTGACATGGCTGGCACGTCTGCTGCTGCTGCTGCGGGAGACGATACAGGCAAAGCGACTGGCACTGCAGAGGATTCTCCAGGACTGCTGCTTCTGCCTGGGGAGCCCTTTTTGTGGTTGTGGCATTTCAGTGGCACCTTCCTCACTTTCACTGGTGGAACTGGCTGTTTTACAAATCGAGGATTCATCGCTGTCATGATCACTCACATTCCCTGCATCAGAATAATTTTTGGACAAAGCACTTCTTGAGTGGCCATGCGTCTTCTTTGAGCCATTTTGAGTTTCAGCCTAGTCTCTGTCATTGTACCATTGAGAGTAAAACAGTAATACTATACAACAGCAGACATAGCATTGGCTGTCTATGCTCACATAGACAGCCAAACGCCAATTCTCCAAGGAATTGATAGGATTACAATAGATCTTTGGATAAAACATGTGTAGACTTAAATAACATGGTTTTAGAAAAATCGGGATAATAAACAGGGTATGATATTAACTGAGGTTATATAAAACAGGCTCATCTGTATTTTCTTTTTTTATGTTACTTTTAAAAAACTATTTAATTTTTACAGTTTTGCATGTACATATACCTGTTTACACCTGTTTATGCACTAGTTTCTTTTGAAATGTTAATTTTGTAAGTATGACCTTTATTTGACATTTGCTAACTGATTTAACTTTGACCTGGCGGCAATTCAAAAGACGTGCACTGCTCACTTTCTATTATCATTCCGAGTGGAAACAAATGGCAAAATTCACGGGCTTCATGAAAGCCATGGCCACCATGATACAGTAGTCTCTGGCTAAGAGAACACCCCTCGGGAAGCAAAGTGTTCTCTTAGCAGAAGTGTTCTTTAAGACCACCATTAAACATAAAAGGGTTTCTTTTCTAACTTGCCACAAATAAAGCACTACTTCAAAAAAAAAGAAAAAACTATAATAACATAAACAATTCAATAGAAACTAGTGTGTAAACAGGTATATGTACACAGATGTGATTTGTAATTGAGCTTGCAGGGACTGTGGAGGAGTTATGGGGAAGTACAATCATGTAGTCAGTGCTTAACTTTGGGACATTCAAAGTTGCAAGAATATCAGTTTATATTCCTGTTTGTATAATAGGAAAAGGCATAATCAAGTTACTATATATCCGAGACACAAGAATAAACGTTACCTGGATTGGTTTCACAATCATCTGTCTGGAAGTGGTTGTCTTTCACTGATCGGCTGGCTACAATAGCATTATGTTAATACTTTATATTACTTGTAATTGTCTTTCAATACAATTTCATATCACTAGCAAGCAGGTGAGATTAATCGATTAATATATTGGATGATCAATTGATCAATAAACAATGTCATGATTAAAATCCTGTTTAAAATTGTGTTGCATTGCAGGAAACAAAATAGTACTAATGTACACAGTGGTTAATGTCCCCAAGACCAGAATGAGAGACCTATGAGCTTCTCCTTATTAAGATGAATTACTCCTGAGGTTTTAAATCTTGCGTTTCAAATGGCTTTTATGATATCAATTTAAAACCACCAGCCAGCTGCTGCTCATGCAATAATCTAATTAGTGCTGCTGGTAATCTTGCATATTACTGATCCACTCATGTCATATCAGTGAAACCCAGGAGGGAATCATATATGTTGCGTTGTTTTATAATGCATCGCAATGCCTGGTACAGTATTACATTATTTTAAGAGCAAACCAGTAGCTGGCTGGTGCCTTTGTTAAGAAAAAAAAGTTTTTTTTTAAGTCCTCTCATGAGAATATTTTTTTTGGATATTAAAGTGGTAGTATCTAAATAAAATCTACAGGGATGAACAGGAATTCAACGTACAACAGTTAGTTATGAATTCCTGTTATTTCCATATTGTGTTAAGAAATGGAAATCATAACACCAGTTTATTCATAAACATTTAATGTCGGCTGAATTATTACTGCAAGATTTGTTTTCTTCTCAATAATAATCAGGTAGTCTCTTCATATCAAAGTTCAATCAAAAGAGTTTATTCAAAGTATTACAGAACACATCAGCAACAGAACTGCAAGTCAACTCACAGGTTACACCTGTTACAAGCTCCAATATACCTATCAAGCACCTACCTACTGGGAGTGGAAATCCCCTACTTTTACAAATGAATGGATTTGGTCCTGCTTTACAGGAGGTGTGTTAGTAGGTATTTCATGACGCGGTACCAAAAGTATCACTTTTAGCAGGTTTGTGGTTTTAGAACCAGTTATAACCAGTTACACCCTTCCCCATTTACAAGAATACAGAAGATAGTCATATGCACGTAAACAGAAAGGCTTGTAGAAATGTAGAGGCTGAGGTTACCAGAGTGCATTCTTACATAATCCTCCTTTGAACCTTGTACACAAACAAATACAAAGGTATCCAGAATTTCAGAGTAGCAGCGTGGCGGGCCTGTCTTAGGTTGTCAGGTCTTTAATACCCAATCTTACTTGTCTGTCGCCAGTAATGTCACCAAACAGTTCTCTTTTTGTTCTTTTCTTACTTCTTGTGACAGGCTACTGCCGTGTGCGTGCGTGCATTCGCTGCTGAGTGACAGGCAGGAGATCGAGACGGAGGTTGTGTTGATACGCACAGCAGGGGAACAGGTTTTATTTGCATATTCACAATGAGAACATACAGGAACCCCACATGACGCTAACAGCAATGGTAGCTCATGTGGGACATAAACGGCCCAGCGTACAAAAGGCAAAATAAAACACAAAATACAAAAACTATAAAATTAAAAGGTGCAGTGAAAACTGTTTAAACTGTATCTACAGAACTACTTTTCTGGTTGTGATGAAACTTGGTTACAATATACTTTATTAAGAGTATCAAAATATGGGGGTGTATGGAGTGTCCGTCTACCTACTCTTATGAATACCACAAATACACTGTATGTTTAAACTGTATCTAGAACTACTAAAAAATAAAACATAAAATGAAATGTCTACAGGCAACAGATAATAAACAAGTCTTGATGTTTATTTTCTAAACACAAATTGAATTATATAGTGATGATAATTTAAACATGCTGAAGTATTGAAAATCTAAAACACTTTGTGTGAATAGATGAAGAAAAACAAATCATTATATATAAACCTGTGTCTAATATATATACACCTGTGATGTGTTTAATCAGGTTTACAAATAAGGCCACTTTTACTTTGTGTGCTCTATACAGAATATACAGGCTTTCTAGCTATAAATATATTCTCAAAAAGGATGGAAATTCTTTGCAAAAAACTTTGTTAATGCATCAGTTAGGGTTGATATTAAAACAACAAAAGTATGCGATGTTAGGGTGTTTGACCTTAATTCTGCATTCACTCCCACTGCCTTACAAGCAGTAGAAGGGTCAAGGCAACACAAGCAACCACAGACAGCCATCATCAGTTAAGACAAACAACATACAACTCTGCAGGTAACACAAGAGACATCCATCATCATGGTCCACTAGGTTTATGACCTCTAAGTGCTCCCTAGAGACTACTGGGAGGATGTCGAGGTTGTCAAGGAAGGCCTACATAAGGATGGATATTTACAGAACGTATGTGTGTGCTATCTGCCAACATAGTCCTAAAACACTGGAGAATACAGAACATACTGGTATTACAGCACAATGTATACAGCCCAACTGTGACAATGAGGCCATCCCTCATGTATTCTGTTGCTCATCCAGTATGACACTGAAAACCTCTTGGTTGATCCGTGTTGTTGGTGCTGCCCTCTAAAACTGACATGACACAGCACATTCCACTCGCCCATGTAAACACAGTTTCATAACAGTGTACCTCATACACTTCCATTTTTGCAGGTGACAATATCATTGTGTCATACATCTGTCGCATGGGTGTCCTGTTCTTAAAGTGCTCCCGTTCTCCCTATGCATGTTACTATAAATGCTAATGCCGGCCCATCACCCCTTAATCCCTCGCAAAAGACTATATTATGCCATTGAACATCTGCAATTCCATACAAAAGAAAGTTATGCTAGGACATAGATTCATATTACAGCTCTATTGGTAGTCCTTCTGTCATGCACCGGTGTCTCATTATTTACCATACACATATACACTTCCCCTCATATTGCCCCACCTAACAAACTGACACACATCAAACATGTGGATCACTCACTAGACATTGATCATGGCAGTGGAATTCATAGAGGTACTGTGTGATGTTGGTGCCACTAATGTTTACTTTTTAGCATTTCTATTTTGCATCTACTAGACCTGCGTAAGCTGTGCCCAGACATACACGACCCCCCAACACACTGGCATGGCAGTAGACCTCATATACTTAGTGGACCATGATGATGGATGTCTCTTGTGTTGTATGTTGTTCATCTTGCCCCTCTCACTGCTTGTTGCGTTCTAGCCAAAGTTGCAGATATTAGTACTTCCATAGCCTTATATTTCCGCCTATTGATTCGCCCCATTGCCTCTGTACTTCATGCATCCAGGGCAGGTCAAACATCACGAAAAACTCACAAATTGTGCATCCCTTCCAGTGATTTTATCAGGCAGGAAGTGATGCCTACTTTTTTTAACTATTTTTTTTAACGACGTGACCTCCTCCATTGAGATGCGACAATCATCGGGCAGTGTGTTCCGGCCTTTACTGACATAAACCTCACAATGTTGTGTTTGTGTTCAGTGGAAGACACAAGATCATTTCACCAGCTACCTGGAAGAGACATGGACATACACCTTTCGAATTTCATCGTGTCAGTAAAAAAATTATAATTACGCCACTTGTGCATTAAGGCTCAAAACCAACTCTAGATTATTGTGTGGTAATATATTCTGACCCATATATTATTCTCTCTCTCTCTCTCTCTCTCTCTCTCTCTCTCTCTCTCTCTATATATATATATATATATATATATATATATATATATATATATAGAATCACAAATATTGTGACTGTGAATGGGCAAACAGTTACATTTGAGACATGCAGTACAGACTGGGAAGCATCATGTTTAATAAATATCTTGTTTTGTTATGATGTAGTTTGGGGTCTAGAAATGCTGCTGCCCAAAACTATAAAGCTATTTTCTATAAATAGTGTGGCAAATTGGTGGAAAGAGAAACAGTCTCATGCTTGAAATCACATAACATTATCTCTTGTGGTGTGTTTTCCACTGGAATGTATGCCCAAGGCAATGTTATAGTACTTGCTGTGCTTATGGTATCATAGTCATTAAACATTCCTAAACTCTTGGGTTTTATATCAGTAACGGCATAGTAGTCCAGTATTTCATGTGTCTCTCAATCCAGATAATTTTACTTCAAGGCATAGGTAAAATCCTCTCCACCCAAGTACCAGCAACCAAGTACCTGTAACTAATACACATGTTTGAAATCTCAAGTGGAAAACAAGTCGCTTTTTCATAACTGCTCATCCCTGTAGTTTTGGTTTTTCTACCGTGTAAATATCCAAGGAATCATAAAGTAAGCACAGAAAAAAATTTGTAAATTCCAGCTGAATTCTACAGCACACAGAAGAGTATTCAGTAATTTCAGGCCAAATTGCTAAAATTGCTAAAATTCGGTATTATCTCTACTTCAGCAATCTGGAGATGTGATTATGAACTATAGGAAGCCTGCAGTACAGAGCTCTTAGACAGGGAACAAAGTGAATTGAGCATTGTGAATAATGTTAAATTAAAACAATACAGGCTTAGGGTTAAAATACTGCCGTAAAACAGGTCAAGGAAAACAATCACTATACTGTAAGTGAATGGGGCTTTGAAATGTTGAATTATCCACCACTCTAACAAAAAGAATACAGGGTCCCGTCATCATTTTTATTTGAACTTACTATAATTGTATAGTATATACTTCTTTCTTTAAAAAATGCACTTCAAATACCATCAGGAAATAGCAATTGCATCTAATTGACATTGTAACTGTGTTTTAATGTCTTTTTTTACACAGCACAATGGAATTATGATCATTAAAATGTAATAGCCTTTTAGCACTTTGAATCATTAGGGGCTATTGATTATACTAAATGTCAGGTGTTACATACTACTTTTCCATATAATTAGAAAATGTCCTTCGAGAGGATAGCAATTCTGCTGAATATAATAAACTGTGCCAGCCAATGCTATGACTAGGATTTTTTTTAATATATATTTTATCATAATGAGACATTATCATAATCCCACTCACACCAAGTTGCTGCATTGGCATTTTCTTTCCAGTAAGGTTAGGACCATGGGACTTATTAGTGTGCAAATGAAAGTAAAAAATAAATACAAATGTAAATTGTTGTTTACGACAGGGATAATTCTAATGTCAGAAGCTATGACACTGGTCTGCCCCAACTGAGTACCATACATATAAATCCAATAGTTGTATGCTATTTTGTGCCATGAACATTTCTAAAAAGTTACCTTGTTCTGAATGTTTATTTTAGGCAACTATTTGCACACATTGTTTACCGAACGCTATTTTTTTACTCAGCACAACCTGTTTTACAATATTTCAATCTACTGCAGAACCTGAGGCAGCTCAGACTTGACAGTTTGGGATTTCTGGGACAGTATTTCCTATAAAAACGAATCTGTTGATCTGGCATGATATGACCCAAATGTAACAAAACAACTTAACATATATGCCCTACATGTCAAGACAAAAATACAATTTATTTAAAAAATAATTTATTTATGCAGACTGCTGAGCCAAGTTACATATTGAAAGCCAGGGAAAAAAATTTCAGTTTTTACTAAAATATTAAAGAGTGGCAGAGTTGAGATAAGGAAAGCTGGCCTTGGTGTGCATTGTGAATATGTAGTACAGCTATGGCCAAATGTTTTGCATCACCCTATAGAGTTAACTAATTTTGATACATGAAGTCAAATGAAACCTGCTGAATAATAATATTGTGTTCAGTTCTGGTCACCTTGTTACAAAATGGATATTGCTGCTCTAGAAAGAGTGCAAAGAAGAGCGACCAGAATTATCCCGGGTTTAAAAGGCATGTCGTATGCAGACAGGCTAAAAGAATTGAATCTATTCAGTCTTGAACAAAGAAGACTACACAGTGATCTGATTCAAACATTCAAAATTCTAAAAGGTATTGACAATGTTGACCCAAGGGACTTTTGCAACCTGAAAAAAGAAACAAGGACCAGGGGTCACAAATGGAGATAAATGGGCATTCAGAACAGAAAATAGGAGGCACTTTTTTACACAGAGAATTGTGAGGGTCTGGAACCAACTCTCCAGTAATGTTGTTGAAGCTGACACCCTGGGATCCTTCAAGAAGCTGCTTGATGAGATTCTGGGATCAATAAGCTACTAACAACCAAACGAGCAAGATGGGCTGAATGGCCTCCTCTCATTTTGTAAACTTTCTTAGTTAACATATTGAATTACATACTGCTTTGTAGTTTTCCATATACTTTACAAAACACTTGAAACATGCAACATTGAAATAAAAATAATGTTTGCTATAATATATGGTTCTTTAAAACTGTGTGTTATCTACATAGCTATCGCAAGTGTCTGACAGGTACAATTTATAACCCTTTTAACACTGCATTGGAGGGATCACACCCAACTAGTTCAGTCTTCCATAGCCAGATTAATAACTAATAAAGAACAAATAACTGAATTATTTAAAAAATCAAGTAGATAATAAAGTAATCTCAAAAGTTTTTCATTTATTTTAATGTGTGGCATATGCATGGGTCTAAATTCAGAAATGATTATTTTTTATTTAATAGATAAAAGTTGACATTTGGGACACATAAAATGATCCACAAAAACATGAATTCTAATATTTAACCCCTAATGAAATGTGTGCATCACTGTTATTGTAAAGGTAATGTATCATAACAAAACCGTCAACGACTTGGATGTTTATAAAAAAACACAACAGCTTTATATCTACTCAACTGGGCAGAGACACATAGTAACAAACGTTTGTGATCCCTCTTGAAAAGGTGTACTTAATAACACATTATAATAAAGGGAGTGATTTTTAAAGTTATTTCTCATAAACTAAAAGTGTCAATTTTTTTTTTAGAATTACTGAATGTAAAATGTACCCAACAGAAGGACTACATGAGGTTAAAACTAAATTACAAGAACAATAATCCCATCATGATCTTATATATATGTAGCACCCGGGAGGGGCACTTGTTCTTTTCGATCGGGGTGGGATCAGTCAGGCACAATACCAGAAGGAAATAAACTAAGATCACAACATTATGCAGGGCAACAAACATCGTTTTATTAAATACAGGTGGTTAACTATATTTAAACAAATAGGACAAGTCTAAAATACACAGTCAAGGCTTGAGGTTTGCACTTTTCAATAAAAACAATACATGTTGAATTATAAAACAAAACGCAGTGCTGCTCAAGGCAATCGAGGAGACGGGGCTTACTAACAACAACAATAAGACCAATACTTTAAAAACTCCCTGTCTCCAGCACTCCTCTAAAACCCCAATGCCTTTAAAATACTAAAATCTAAAACCGTTAAAAACATACACACATGGAGGGAGACAGGAAACACAGCACTCCTCTACAACCCCAATGCCTTTAAAATACTAAAATCTAAAACCGTTAAAAACATACACACATGGAGGGAGACAGAAAACACAGCAGGAGCCTCGCTCTAAATGTTGGTGGCTGATTCTTTCTTTGCTCCTGCAGGCTGTGCGTCCAACCTCCACTCCAGACAAACCTGGGTTCACATCCACAACAAAATCCAATCTCTCGAACTGATGAAATCAGGAACTTTTATATCAGGTGCTCAGCTTCTTCAAATTATTCAATTAGCACCTATGGGGGCTGAGAACAGGAGAGCATCAACGTGCCAGTGAGATCTGTGCAAATCTATAAGTAATGTGTCAAAATTAAACATGCTCATAAAAAGTGATAAAATAAAAACAAACTAACATTAAATCAAAAAGTGAATATACTACAACAACAAAATCAAACATGCCTAAATAAAGTGGCGTGGGTCACCCCGTTACTATATATTGTTGCAGAGTAGAGGTATGTAAAGAGTACAGTAGTAAAGATTGTAGTATTGTACGTAACAAAAATGTAAAACCAGATGCCACATTGTACAGAAGAACTAAATTTCTCAACAACCCTAGCGAAGTCAGCCAGTGCTGTCTGGGTAAAGCCTAGGACACACATGAGCGGTGTGGCACCGCTAGCGGGGAGCGGCAAAATGCTGCACATATCACTCGCCTTTTATTTAAATTACAGTGAACACACATTGACGAAAAAAATGACGTTGCGGAAAAGTGTCGCAGCGGCAGAATTTTAGAACAGCAAAATATTTTGCTGCTCAAACTTTTTCCCGCAGCAGCATATCTAGGTCTAGCCTATCAGGTCCATGGTGTGGGATACGTCATGTCTTGATGATCTCGAATATCCATCAACATGGAGGAGCTACTGATAGCTGAAGTTTCTCAGCATCCCAAACTATTTGATTATAAAAATAAGAATTTCAAGGATGTTAATATGAAAAATAACATCTGGTGCATTAGTCATGTCTTATTTTATATATAGCCTAGTATATAAGCAGCACATATACAATTAAAGCATATACCTGCATACAATAGAAACTTCCAGACTATCAAAGTAGTTGGGCTTACCATGAAAGGGGTTATGCTAAGAAATTAGGAGGAAATGAGGAGGAAATGAGGAGAAATGTTGTACAGTGCTGGGATGTGGTGGGCGGTCTTTCTTTTTTTTTATTGCCGCTTCAACCGTCCACCAAGCAAAGCGGTATTGCGGTGCGCCGCCCCGCTTCGCTCCGTAAGTGGTGCTACGCCGCTCATGTGTGTTCTAAGCTTAACAGCAGCAGATTTAAAAAGCTGGCGGGAACTAGAGAGCAGAGTTGCCAAGTCCGCTTATAATAAGCGGGATTGGGCTTGTTTTTTGAGAGTCGCGGTTGGAATTTGAGAGTCGAGGGCTAGTTTTTGCCTGAATGCTCATACTCTAACATGGGTTGCGCTTGTTTTGGTCTTGTTAGGCTTGTTTTGAAGAATGAGGTCACTATTTTTCTGTCAGAAATTTAGCAACCCTGTTAGAGGAGGGGAGGGGGCAGTGAAGCGAGAGTGAGAAAAGGAACAGAGAAACCAGAGCGATGCGCTGTAAATCGCTAAAGTGAGCAAGCTGCAAGTTCAACTTTAAAACAAAAAGAAGTAAAGGAGTAAGTCTTCTAAAAAAAAAGCTTGTATTCCTTGGGGATACAAAAACATTTTTCAGTGCCGATATTGTGCATTAACAAAGTAAGCTGTGTGTCTGCAAGGGTTGTGTTTGATACAGTTCAGCAACCGGGATATACAAAGCAAAGTTTGAAGAACGGACGCCATGCTGCAAGTCCTTACAGGAGCCAGGCAAAAGCACAGGAACCAGGAAGGACAGAAACAGTTACTGCTTGCCCATTCAATGTTGGATTTGCTATATGGAACGGGACTGTTTGTGTTCAATTTTCTAAACCTGCAACAGTTCTTTAATTGTAATTAAGACTGTAGAGACTGTAATTAGACCACAGGGGTGGTTAAACTTTGTTTACCTGTGGGGAAGGGATTCATAGGTCTACCAGTGGACTGCAAGGAATTCATTTGTTTGTGTTAGACAGAAGTATCAAGTCTGCTGGTGCTGGTTAAAAAAGGGGGAGTGTCTTAAATATCCTGCAGTTGTTAACAGGAGTAAAAGAACCGCTATAAGACCAGAGTTGTTTAAAAAGAAAACGTTTATTTTGAGCCAGAGTTTTGCTTTTATTACCCACGTGTGCCAAAGCAGACTGGGTTTCCATCGCATTCCAGGAGGGGAGCATACTTGGAATTGTGAATGTTTCAACTAATACCAATAAGGTATTACTGCAGCCTGCAGCTGCTGTCTCATAGCGGAAGTTGAAGTTGTCACATGGTATGTAGTTAGTGGGTGGTATGGCAGTTGTATAAACAAAGAAGTAAAGCTTAAAACTGTGTTTTCATTAATAACTAACACAGAAGTAAAGCTTAAGACTGTGTTTTCATTAATAACCAACAGAAATGCATTCATCATCACGCTAATTCGAAAATAATGTGTAATGTTTAAATTCTATTGCAATTTAGCATCCATCTGAATTGGGTATTTAACAGGGTAATGCATTGTGGAGTAGTGGTTAGGGCTCTGGACTCTTGACCGGAGGGTTGTGGGTTCAATCCCCAGTGGGGGACACTGCTGTTGTACCCTTGAGCAAGGTACTTTACCTAGATTGCTCCAGTAAAAACCCAACTGTATAAATGGGGAATTGTATGTAAAAAATAATGTTATATGTGAAATAATGTATAATGTGATATCTTGTAACAATTGTAAGTCGCCCTGGATAAGGGCGTCTGCTAAGAAATAAATAATAATAATAATAAATAATAATGATATGTGATATGTCATGTTTCAAATGCCTGCGCTGGTATTTCATGTAATTGCTTTTAATGTATGCTTGTTTTTATCTAAATACATTTTGTTCCATATATTGTTTGTTTTTGTTTACATTCTCTGGTGGATGCACCCTTACCAAAAAGTACTATAGTATTTTATAGTAATACAATAGTACTTTATAGTAATACTATTACTTTATAGTACATCATAGTAGTGCTATAGTATACTGTGGTACTTTATAGTAATTTATACTATTTTATAGTAATAATATAGGACATCATAGTAGTACAATGGTATAGTTTAGTACTTTATATTAATACTGTATGGCATAGCATTTTGTAGTAGTACTTTAAGTACTACCTGCACTTCTTATTAAGTGTTTCTGGGTTACCTGCAAATACCTCTGCACCTTCTTCTACCTCATATGAAAAATCCTTCACACCCTATAGCAAGTTCACGATCACCAACTGCAGCACACTTACTGGTCAGAATGTTTACAGGTATGAAGAAACACATGCACAATCACTGCTGGAACTGCATTTACAGTGAAGTTTTACCTTGACCAAGGATATTATGTCAACAAATCTCCCATTCTCTAAGGCTATGTACACAGACAGGCTAAATGTGGTTGTGAGTTCACCTTTTGCTCTTAATACGGTTTGTATATACACACAGTTCGGTTACAAAGGGGCAGCAACAACCGCACTATTTAATCCTTTTCAGAGCAAGTATCGAGTGTGTTATTAATTCAGTTCGGTTTGTTAATGTGCATTAACTCTGTGTGTGTATGTGTGTGTTACAGCTGTACTCACACAACAGCAGTTGGTGCTCAGTGGATTTCTGCGCAACTAATGATGTCATTATTTATCAGACAATATATATATATATATATATATATATATATATTGTAACAAACCCGTAGAGTACCCCGTGTAAAACTCTACTTTCGCTTCCACCGACTGGCACAGACACAAGGAACGTTCAGGTAAGGACTTTTTATTTACAATATTTACACATAAGTTATCACTTCCTTTATGTTGCGTATAGCCCTGTACGGGTCACTAACTGGCTCACTTCTTCGCCCCTCACTAACTGTTTCAGATTGCCGAGTCCAGCAGGCCGCGGCCTTTGCACGTCCTTTCCTCTGGAGTACTCCCACCACTCAGGTAAGTAGGGAACCGGCGCCCTCTGCTGGAATCTCTCGGCCACACAGGTAAGAGTCACGCAGCCTCCCTCTGCTGGGATCTCACTGCAACACAGGTCAGAAGAAAAGCACGCTCTCTGCTGGAATCTTGTTGTAACATAGGTAAGAACACAAGGTCAGGATCACGCAGACTCCCTCTGCTGGAACTGGCAGTAACACAGACAAGAACAGAGAGACTCCCCTCCCCCTGTTGGAGTATCTCTGAACACGGGTGATTTATAAGAACAACGTGGACACCCACTGCTGGAGTATCGCTGCAAGACTGGGAAGGATCCACAAGAATGAATAGAATTATATCCTGGTTGTGGGGGTGAACCCCTGCAACCAATGTCCCAGTGCTTCACAGAAACACGGGGTGTCTCAGAGTTCAAACACAATATTCTTGTTTGTTTACACCACCTGTGGAAACTGTTATTCCTGTCTGTACAATAAAAGCCACATCCAAAACTCCAGACTGTTGCCTCCGTTCTTACTGTTACAGTTCGCTAATTGTGCTGCGCCTTCATGCGCGCTTCCCTCTGAGTCCCGAAATAAACATACATCCACATCCACCCGCGGCAGTTGTGACAGTTCCCAACCGTCACGGAAACTGCGGGATTATTTTAAAGTTGTTACCGTTTAACAGCGTCTCTTGTCCAATACTTCGTAAAAATAAAAGAAACCCTAACAAAACAAAAGACTACCTCACCAAGAGGATAAACGCTCACGGTAAAACAAAATACGGCTGTTGCTCAAACGAAATCAAACGTTCACTTTACCTTCCGGAAAACACGTATTGCACTTTCAGTTCTCTGCGTCCTGTCAGCAGTAAACACCGGCGGTGCTCCCCACGATCACCCCCGTTGTCCTGCTCCACTTCCCTTTATACCCAGAAACCCCGCCTTCCCTATTAATGCTAGGGTTCCTGGGTTGTACAGTTTCTCAACTGGCGTCGCCATTTCTTAAAGGCGACGCCGCCCTTTCTACATATCCTCTCCCCCAGCTCTAACCTATAGGGTTGAGCGACCTAACTAACTCCATGTACTCTTGATAGCCCATCTGCATTCGCGTTCTGAGACCCCCGTCTGTGTTCAATTTTGAACTTGTACGGCTGTAGAGCTAAAAACCAGCGAGTTACCCGAGCATTCTTCTCTTTGTTTTCTTTCATAAATTTTAGGGGTGCGTGATCTGTAACTAGAGTGAACTCCCTGCCTAATAGATAATATTTTAAAGCCTCTACTGCCCACTTCACTGCCAAACATTCTTTCTCCACCACGGCATACTTTCTTTCTCGGGGCAGAAGCTTTCGGCTAAGGTATCCTATGGGATGTTCCTCCCCACCAACGACCTGTGACAACACTGCCCCTAAGCCTACCTCAGATGCATCCGTTTGTAATACAAAGGGCTGGGAAAAATCGGGTACTTTTAACACTGGACTGTTACACAGTATTTCCTTAATAGCCCTAAAAGCTTTATCTGTCTCGGGGTTCCACTTAACACGAATCGGGGCCGATTTTTTTATTAGATCAGTAAGGGGTGAAGCAATAGACGAGAACTCCGGCACAAATCGCCGATAGTAGCCGGCTAAACCTAAGAAGGCCCTAACCTGTTTCTTATCCTTTGGTATAGGCCACTTAGTGATGGCCTCTACTTTACTCATCTGGGGCTTGACTTTACCGCCCCTACTACAAACCCTAAGTATTGAGCTTCCTGCAAACCCACAAAACATTTCTCTGGGTTTGCAGTCAGCGATGCTTCTCGTAGGGATTGTAACACCGCATTAACTTTCTCTAGATGTGTTTCCCATGACTCTGTGAATATCACTATGTCATCAATGTAAGCCGAGGCATACTGCGCATGAGGTCTTAATATAATATCCATTAGCCGTTGGAAGGTGGCGGGTGCGCCATGCAATCCAAACGGCATTACTTTGTATTGAAACAAGCCCAGGGGTGTGGCAAAAGCTGTCTTTTCCCTCGACTTAGGGCTAAGGGGGATTTGCCAATACCCCTTTGTGAGGTCTAAAGTGGTTAAGTATTTCGCCGTGCCCAGTCTTTCAATTAGCTCATCCACCCTAGGCATAGGATAAGAATCAAATTTCGATACCTGGTTGAGCTGACGGAAATCATTACAGAAACGCCAAGTTCCGTTGGGTTTGGCGACCATCACAATTGGGCTGTTCCACGGACTCGAGGACTCCTCGATCACGTCCATCCGTCTCATCGCTTCGACCTCTCTGACGACTTCGTCCCGTTGGGCCTCCGGGATCCTATAGGACCTAACCCGGACACACACCCCAGGAGGTGTGTGGACCTCATGTTGGAGAACTGTCGTCCTTCCTGGTATCGGGGAGAACACATCTTGGTTAGCCTCTACGCATTGCTGCACTTCCTGGATTTGTTGGGGTGTAAGTAAGGGTCCTATATTAACTGACCTCCCTTCCAGTCTATTCCCGCTGTCTTTCCCAAAAGCCACTAGTGCTACCAGCTCCTCCCGTTCTATCCACGGTTTGAGGAGATTAATATGGTACACTTGTTCCTTCTTTCGCTTATCTGGTTGTCTTACTTTATAATTAACTTCTCCTACTGGAGCTATTATCTCATATGGGCCCTGCCATTTGGTAAACAATTTACTTTCGGGGGTTGGCACCAACACCATAACCCTATCCCCGGGGCTAAACTTACGGTGCACCGCCCTCCTGTTATACTGTCCCGCTTGGCGTGTCTGTGCTTCCTCCATATGGGCTTTTACTATGGGGGTGATTTTTGTAATTCGATCACGGACCTGTAAAATATAATCGACCACATTACGTCCTGTGGACTTTTGGGCTTCCCATGTTTCCTTTGCCATATCCAATATTCCCCTTGGCTGTCTCCCATACAGTAATTCAAAGGGTGAGAACCCCGTTGAGGACTGTGGTACTTCTCTAATCGCAAACATTAAATAAGGTAACAGGAGGTCCCAGTCCCTCCCATCTTTGGAAGCTACTTTCTTTAACATTGATTTCAGGGTCTTATTAAACCTCTCCACTAGCCCATCCGTTTGAGGATGGTACACAGACGTTCGAATGGGGGTAACCTTCAAGGTAGTACAGAAATCCTTCATCAATCGACTCACAAATGGGGTGCCTTGGTCCGTCAAAACTTCCTTTGGGATACCTACTCGAGAGAACAAGTGTATTAATTCCTTTGTAATTGTCTTAGACGCCGTATTCCGTAAAGGAATGGCTTCAGGATACCTAGTTGCGTAGTCTAAAATGACCAAGATGTATTCGTGTCCTCGAGCTGACTTGTTTAACGGCCCCACTAAATCCATTGCTATCCTTTCAAACGGCACCTCGATAATAGGTAGAGGCTGCAAAGGTGCTCGTAAACCTGGATTAGGGCTGGCCAACTGACACTCTGGGCACGACCTACAATATCGGTCCACTGCCTTCCTAATACCCAACCAATAGAACCTCTTTAATATCCGTTGCAATGTCTTTTCGGACCCCAGGTGTCCCCCGAACAAGTGTGAATGCGCCAAATACAACACCTGAGGTTGAAAAGCAGGTGGAACCAGCAACTGCTCTATGGGCTCTTGATTAAGTTGGGTGCAGCGATACAGTAGATCATTCTTTATGATAAAGTGCTCAAGTGGGTTAACCACAGCGTTTTCCACCCTAGTGCCGTTTACGGATACCACCTTCTCCCGAATATTCACCAGGGTGGGGTCCCGTTCCTGTTCTCTAGCAAAGTCTTCACTGGGAAGTTGAAGACATTCTTCCCAGGGCCCCTCCCTGGAACTTCCCATTACCACTTCCCCTGTCTCTGCTAAAATGTCTGTCTCGCTGCACTGAGTGTATACCCCCTTGCTATTACGTTTTGCCAATAACCCCATTAGGCTTTGTGTTTTCGAATCTCGTTCTTGTCGCCGCTGTCTGCGGGACTTTCTTTCTTTCACACAATAATTCTCAACAAATAAGTCTGGGTCCGTAAACGGGAAAATGTCAGGAGGCATACTTTCGTCCTCAATAGTTACCTTCGGCTTAGCCAATTGCCTATTGAATTTCACCAGGGTGTCAAACCCTGGTATGTTTCTGCCAAGGATTACTTGGTGGGGAAGGTGGGGAACTACTCCAACCCTTAAGTCTACAGCCTGGGAACCAACTTCAATAGAGACTACAGCAGTTGGGTAGTGTTTAACATCCCCATGAATACAAGTAACCCCTGTTTTAAAGTCATAATCCAGCACCTGGTCTGATAACAAATCAAGCGTGACTAAAGTAATTGCGCTACCTGAATCGGCGAGAGCCTCCGCCTTTTTCCCATTAATGGTGACCCACACTAGGTAAGGATACGTCCCCACAGGGTGACGTGGAACAATTATATTTCCACAAAAGTGGCTTTCTATTGCACTATGCTTTACCACATTGCACTCCATCTGTTCTTCAGTTTTACAATATTTGGCAATGTGGCCCACCTGATTGCACTTAAAACATTTAAGATTGCCAAACCCCGGCACCTCGGGCTTCAACCCCCCAATGGTCCCCAGTCCCTTCACGACCTCTGGCCGCTCTTCACCCCTTTCCGGCATCGCCGGTCGCTTACCCGATCTCAATGTCCATGCTGGTGGTTTCGGGCTTCTTATTGCCGGGATCTGGGGCTGTCGAGAGAGCTCCTCCGCGGCTAACTGCCGCTCTACGAGGTCAACGAATTCATTGATGGTATTGGGGTCTCCTTGACCGACCCACTTCCTTAGTGGGGCCGGTAAGGACCGTAGATACCGATCCATCACGAGAATCTCTATAACCTTCTCGGCGTTATTGACCTCCGGTCTGAGCCATCTAGTGGCTAAATGGATAAGGTCGTACATCTGTGACCGGGGTGGTACCCCGGGTGCATAACCCCAGGCATGATACTTCTGTGCCCGTACAGCTGAGGTCACCCCTTCCCGTGCCAGGATTTCGGCCTTTAAGTGGGGGTAACTCTCAGCTTCCTGCGGGCCCAGATCATGGTATGCCTTCTGGGCTTCACCTACTAGAAACGGGGCCAGAATCCCAGCCCATTTCTCCGTTGGCCATCCCTCCCAGGTGGCCGTACGTTCGAACGCCAACAAAAAAGCCTCCACATCATCCTCCCGCGTCATCTTCTGCAAGACATGGGAGGGTCGAATGGAAGACACAAAAGGCGTTGTCGAGGTCTGGTCCAAGCGGCCTTTTAACATGGCCATTTCCTGCCGGGTCACCTCCAGCTGTTGTGCGTGCAGCCGGTTGGTTTCCTGCTGGGCTTGAATAGCCGCCTGTTGTAGTTCCTGCATCTTCGTATTGTTGTCCTGTTGTACTGCCGTGGCATGCAGTAGTGCTCGCATCAGTGCGTCGGCGTTTTCCATTTTGTTGCTGTTCGTGGGTCCGACTGGAGTGTTTTTCCGGTCGTCAGAATCCCACTTCTGACACCAAGTGTAACAAACCCGTAGAGTACCCCGTGTAAAACTCTACTTTCGCTTCCACCGACTGGCACAGACACAAGGAACGTTCAGGTAAGGACTTTTTATTTACAATATTTACACATAAGTTATCACTTCCTTTATGTTGCGTATAGCCCTGTACGGGTCACTAACTGGCTCACTTCTTCGCCCCTCACTAACTGTTTCAGATTGCCGGGTCCAGCAGGCCGCGGCCTTTGCACGTCCTTTCCTCTGGAGTACTCCCACCACTCAGGTAAGTAGGGAACCGGCGCCCTCTGCTGGAATCTCTCGGCCACACAGGTAAGAGTCACGCAGCCTCCCTCTGCTGGGATCTCACTGCAACACAGGTCAGAAGAAAAGCACGCTCTCTGCTGGAATCTTGTTGTAACATAGGTAAGAACACAAGGTCAGGATCACGCAGACTCCCTCTGCTGGAACTGGCAGTAACACAGACAAGAACAGAGAGACTCCCCTCCCCCTGTTGGAGTATCTCTGAACACGGGTGATTTATAAGAACAACGTGGACACCCACTGCTGGAGTATCGCTGCAAGACTGGGAAGGATCCACAAGAATGAATAGAATTATATCCTGGTTGTGGGGGTGAACCCCTGCAACCAATGTCCCAGTGCTTCACAGAAACACGGGGTGTCTCAGAGTTCAAACACAATATTCTTGTTTGTTTACACCACCTGTGGAAACTGTTATTCCTGTCTGTACAATAAAAGCCACATCCAAAACTCCAGACTGTTGCCTCCGTTCTTACTGTTACAGTTCGCTAATTGTGCTGCGCCTTCATGCGCGCTTCCCTCTGAGTCCCGAAATAAACATACATCCACATCCACCCGCGGCAGTTGTGACAGTTCCCAACCGTCACGGAAACTGCGGGATTATTTTAAAGTTGTTACCGTTTAACAGCGTCTCTTGTCCAATACTTCGTAAAAATAAAAGAAACCCTAACAAAACAAAAGACTACCTCACCAAGAGGATAAACGCTCACGGTAAAACAAAATACGGCTGTTGCTCAAACGAAATCAAACGTTCACTTTACCTTCCGGAAAACACGTATTGCACTTTCAGTTCTCTGCGTCCTGTCAGCAGTAAACACCGGCGGTGCTCCCCACGATCACCCCCGTTGTCCTGCTCCACTTCCCTTTATACCCAGAAACCCCGCCTTCCCTATTAATGCTAGGGTTCCTGGGTTGTACAGTTTCTCAACTGGCGTCGCCATTTCTTAAAGGCGACGCCGCCCTTTCTACAATATATATATATATATATTGTTACACAGCAGGGAGGGGGTTAAAATCCTCCCTGAATAAAACATGTGCACAGGCACATTTTGTTTAATTGTTTTATTGTTAATTATCCCCTGCACCTGGGTAGTAATTGTAAATTAGGACCAGGTGCAGGGTATATAAGAGGTGCAGTCAGTCTGCACAGGGCTGCTGTGTGTATAGCCCGCTTGCGAGTGTGTTCAGGCGTACCAAGAGAGTGAAGGTTTGTTTGTTTAAAAACTATGTGTTGTGTTTTGTTTTGTTTGATTTTGGTTTTTGCAGGTAAAAAGCTTAGCTGTCCTGTTAGTTTAGATGCCTGTTTTGTGTTTTAGTTTAGTGTTCAAGAAAGAGCTAGGTGTTCGTTTTGTTTATTTTGTTTTTGTTCATTTTGTTTATTAAAAATAGCACGTACGCGCTGAAAACCTCAATTTCCTGTGTCCTGGGTCTGTTTTAAAGGGGCAACGAACAGCGGAGAGGAGCAGTTTTGTTACTATATATATATATATATATATATATATATATATATATATATATATATATATATATAGGTGCCTGATGAGTCAAGTTGAATTTGTAATATTGATGAATAGTAAATTCATAACAATGGTAAATAGTGCATGCAGGCGAAGGCAATTGTTATTATTAACGGGATATTTCCTCAGTTGCAGAACTCGATACAATACAGGTCCTATGCACTCACTAATAACAAACAGACCCTTCCATGGTGCTTGAAGCTTTGGGCTATGACCCTTCTTTTTCGTGCTGTCACAAACGTAGACTAGATAGCCCTTCTTGTAGGGATTCAATCTGGATCTCAGATCATATGTTTTCTTCTGTCGTACCTGGGAGACACGGAGATGTTGTCTAGCCAGCTTGTGGGTATGTTTGAGGTTATTTTCCAAGCTCTCTACAAAATCGGGTGATTCCATTGCAGTACGGTTAGCTTCTGAAACACTCAGCAAGCTCTCATGTGGTTGCTGCACTTCTCTTCCCAACATCATACGGTTTGGTGTAAATCCCATACTGGAGTGTGGTGAACTGCGGTAAGCTGCTGTAAGTAGGGGTAGGTGTTCATCCCAATTTCTTTGATATTTGTCAACGCAGCAGCGGACCATCTGCAAATGTGTATGATTAAATCTATCTGCTTGGCCGCTAGAAGCAGGACGGTAAGGCGTTGTCCTAGTCTTGGTGATTTGCAACAGGCCGCACACCTGTGTGAACAGAACGCTCTCAAAATTTTGGCTCTGATCAGAATGTATCTCAAGTGGGGCCCCAAAACGAGCTATAAATTCATAAACAACCTTCTTTGCAACTGTCTCCGCACATTGTTCCAGAATGGGAAAGCTTCGACCCATCGCGTAAACTAGTCAATCATGACAAGCACTTGAGGTGGGAAAGGGCCCAAGAACATAAATGTGCAGATGATCCATTGGTGTCCCTGCCTGGTACATCTGAAGAGGGGCTCTTCTAGTAGGACTGCTGGCTTTACATGCTC
Source organism: Acipenser ruthenus (assembly GCF_902713425.1). Taxonomy (NCBI): domain Eukaryota; kingdom Metazoa; phylum Chordata; class Actinopteri; order Acipenseriformes; family Acipenseridae; genus Acipenser; species Acipenser ruthenus. The sequence continues at coordinate 87,333,385 of NC_081190.1, read as the reverse complement.
GGCATTGTTGGCATTTCTTGATGAAGAGGCAGATATCTACCCCCATTCCGCACCAGTGATAACGTTGCCAAGTACGATAGAGCATCTTCCCTTCTCCCAGGTGACCCGACTGTGGAGTGTCATGACAGTACTGCATGACTTCCTTCTGTAGGGAATCGGGCATAAGCAGGCATAGGGTAGAGGTGGTCCCTGGAGCACCTTCCCACCAGTAGTAGAGGATCCCCTGATGCCGTTCAATCTGAGGCCAACACAACCAGTATTTTTTTACTGCTGAGCTTTCTATGGAAACTTGTTCTCGCATCGGTAGTGTCTCAGTGTCTTTCCATCTGTGCAATATAGAGAGGCTGGGGTCTTTCTGCTGCTCCCTCTCTAGCTCATGACTGCTGAATGGTTGGGTCCAATTGATAGCTGGACCTTCAGCATTCAGATGAGGCTCCTCTCTCCCCTCTTGGCTTTGGGTAGCCGTGTTGGTTTCCTTTTAGGCATGAGGTTCACTTGGCTGTTGATTGGCATCTTCTCCTGTCCCGGTGCGTTTTTACTGCCAAGGGCACCACGTCATCCATGTCACTGTCAAATCAGGTCCATTGATGATGTCATTTCTGGCCGTGCGTACATCCTCCACAGGGAAGGGTGGAGAACTCTTTTCCTGCTTGATAGCAATCGCAGGGACAATCCTGGTGTTCACGGGAGAGTGTGTCTGCATTACCGTGTCGGGTCCCAGCTCTGTGCTCAATCTAGAAATCATACTGACTGAGTTCCTCTAGCCATCGGGCTAACTGGCCCTCTGGCTGTTTAAATTGGAAAAGCCAGGTAAGGCTATTGTGATCTGTTCATAAGAGGAAGCTGCGACCCAGGAGGTAGTGTCGGAACTGTCAACTGCAAGGAGCTCCCGTCTTGTCACGCAATAACGCTGCTGGGTGGGCTGTAAGTGAGAGCTAGCTTATGCAATTACCTTCTCCACTCCTTCTTGACACTGGGAAAGGACTGCTCCGATGCTGAAGTTGGAGTCGTCAGTATCCAGTATAAACTTACTGTCGGACGTTGGATATGCCAATATGGGGGCAGCAGTCAATCTGTTTTTAGTTCGTCAAAAGCCTACTGTTATGTTTCGCCCAACTGAAATGCTGTCCCCTTTTTCAGCAGCTGGTTCAGAGGGCTTGCTATCTCCACAAATGCAGGGATGAAACGACGATAGTAGTTGCACAGTCCAAGGAACACTTGCTCTTGCATGGTGGTAGGTGGGCCCCAGTCTTGCACATCTTTTATTAATGCTGGGTTGGTTTTAATGCCCTCTGCGCTAACTACAGTACATGTCCAAGAAAGAGTACTTCATCCTTCAACGAGTGGCATTTTGCTGGAAGACCTCTGCCAGATGTTTGAGGCTCTGCTCTACCCCATTTCCCAGAATGATGATGTCATCCAGGTAGATTAAAAGTGTCCGCCACTGTAATCCTCGCAGGACAAGCTCCATGGCTCTTTGAGCATTGCAGAGACCAAATGGCATCCTATTATATTCATAAAGTCCATACTTTGTGACAAAAGCAGTTTTGCCATGGGCCTGCTGGTCCACTTTGATTTGCCAATAGCCACATTGAAGGTCTAAGTTTGAGAAAACAGTGGTATCCAGGCACTCTTCAATCTTAGGGAGTGGATAGGCATCCTTCAGGGTCAACTCATTCAGTTGGCGGTAATCAATACACCATCAAACCCCACCATCCTTTTTCCGGACTAGTACGACTGGAGATGCCCATTCAGAGGTAGAGGGTGTGACGACACCTGCTTCCAGCATGGAACGCAGATGTTGCTCTTCTTCCCCTTGAAATCCTAGGGTTGTGCGTCTCGGTGGCTGTCGCACAGGCCTTGCTTGGCCAGTATCAATGTGGTGTGTGACAAGAGAAAAATGTCCTAGTTCAGTGTCACTGGCTGCAAAGATTAACTGGTACTCTACTAGTAACGTTATGAGCTGCTCTTGCTGGTCTGCAGTAAGCCCCTCACTTGACATAGCAAAAAGATCTTGCAGGTGTTTTGGCAGGTCCAATGCACTCACAGTTTGCACTATCCCTATGCGAGATGGTGGGGGGTCTCTCTCTTGCACCGATTGCTGATGTTGCATGTTTGTCTCCATCAGTGCTTCTGGAACTGTATCTAGTAGTTCTGGATAGGCTTCTACAAGAATACCCAAGCAAGAAACTTGTGGTAAGGCTGTACCAACAGAGGAAATGTTACAGACCCTGATTGGCACGCAGTGGTCCATTGTGACTAGCACACTGCCTGAAGACACTCCAATGGCTAAGCCCAGTGGTTCCAGTACAGCTGGGACTTGTGGTCTAGGGTTTTCTATGGCTCCCCACACAAGGCGTTCACACTGTGGGGGTACGGTGATTTTTCTTGCCGTATACACTCTTGGCAGTGTAGTCTTCTACTCCACTCCAAGTGATACTTGTGGGTACAGGTTTGTCACCTATAAACACCTTGCCCCCCCCACATGTATGGTCATGTTGGCCACCAACATGAAATCCAATCCCAGCAGGAGTGTATCCTGAATTGGAGCTACATAAATTTCCCAATTAAAGGCCGCCAATAGCAGCCATTTCCTTCTTTGATTCTGCATTGACGAGCCGAACCTTCTTGATGCTCAGTGGGTCCCCAAGCTTCAGCTGTTCATATATGTCATTGGAGATAATGGTGGCTTCTGCTCTCATGTCCACTGCAGCCTCAACAGGTAAGTGGTTCACATATATTGGGATTTGCAGGCTGGGTCCGTGGCTGTCTGCTCTCCCTACAACAATTGGATGTTGGGTGATGGAGTTGCTGCTTGTGTGGAGTGGCCGCTGGTGTTGTCGGCCAGGTCCGGGCCACTGGACCTGGCCCGCATCAGTTTCCCTGACACTGGGCTGGACTGGAAGACCGTGGACACTTGCGACAATAATGCCCCTCCTCTCCGCAGCAGTAACATTCTCCGTTTGCAGTAGGACTTGGTGATCTGAACTTGGTCCTCCCAGTATGGCTCGGTGGCTGACGTACTATATTTTTTCCCCCAGTCCCCATGGGAAGAATCGGGACGACCTCCTTGGCCTGAGGAATCGAGTGGACTATTACCCCTAGTAACAACATTGTCAAGGGTCAGCTGCAACTTATCCACCTTCTCTAAAACAGCCTGCAGCTGCTCAGTTGTAGCATATGACAGCATCTGGACTTGTTGTGATGCCGCAGGCACATCGTCTTCCCCACTGTCAACACTTTGATCAGCCCATGCAATGCGTTGCGCCCTTCCTTTAGCTTCAGGATCTCGGCCAAGTGTTGCTTGATAATTGTGCTCATGCGCCTCCACTAGCTTCTGTGGTTCAACAAGCGTTGTTGGATCCTTGTTCATGATCACATAAACCACCTTTTGAATTCTAAGTTCTTTGAGGAAGAGATCGACAGCCAGTTGATCTTGTAGCTCCAACTCTACTCCTGGGTAGGCCAAGGTGATTAAGCGGCACACCCCCTCCACAAACTCAGCTGACGACTCCTTATTTTGACCCAATTCGCCAAGTCTCCTGCGGACTGCGGTTGGGGGGTCCTTCTGACCGAACCGCTGTGTGAGCTGCTCTACTAAGAGAGAGTAGTCCTCCCTAACATGCTCTGAAAGTGAAGACATGTATCTGATAGCAGCCCCTCTCAGATGTTCATGTAGCTTGTCCACTCTCTCGGAGTCAGTCCAGCCATGTCTCCGTGCTACTTGCTCAAACGGAACGAAAAATGAATCCCAGTCTTCTTTGCCATCATAGGTCGCTAGCTTAACATTGGAACAGCATGAATTTGCAGAGTGATTTGAACTGTAAGACTGGTAGTTGTCAGTGCTGCCCTGTGGTATGTTACTGCCTCGGTCAACAGTCTGTAGGGGTGCAAAATTACTGGCCCCCCTGCCCAATTCATAGCAGTGTGTGTCCTGTTCATGGCCCATGTCCAGGCTATCAGAAATTCATGAGCGAGACTGTCCGTGTTCCGAGGTGGGGCTGAGCAGCGGGATCTCTGATGTATAACTTCCAGCTCGGGAGCAAAATATTGTTCTGGGCTGGTGTGGGCAGATCTGGGCGTGGCACCATACAATGACAGAGTAGGCTCGGTGGACTGGGTGTGGCATTCAGAGCAGCAGTCAAGCTATTTGGTCGCTGTTCATCCTCTGCACTAGAGCTGGCACCCTTAGTAATGCATTTCACAGCAGCTTCAATTTACTGTAGAGCTGGTGACAATACTTGTTGTAGTTGTTTGGTCTGGTGATCAAGTAAAGCTTGACACCAAATTGGAGGTTGTTCAGTGTGGCTAGCTTCTGCAGCATTCCCTGAAATTGCTTCTGCCTGTTCCATTTTAATATGTATTTCTCAATGTATTATTAATTTATTCACTGTTTTTGCTTATATGTCCATAAGAATGAAAAAGCAGCAAGACGTTGTACAGTGATTAATGCAGAAAACTAAAAGTCTCAATGCTTGCCTTTTTTTTCTTCTTTTTTTTTTAACTGCCTGCCAGGTCTTACTTGATACAATAGTAGGCTTGCGCTGTGTGATTATCTGGCTGCATTCCAACTCTCAATTGATACAAAGGCACAGCTGCACTGGGTGATTGTTTGGCTGTTTGCCAACTTTTAATTGCTGCAGCGACAGCCTTGCCTTACTGCACAGTATATTAATAAGGCGAACACACCACTCGATTGCAAAAAGTCCCTGTTTTTACAATTCCTCCTTTTTAAAGAAAGCCTCTTAGTTGACAAAGTTTAAATTAGCAAATGTCCCATTTCTGACACAATTTTTCGTGCATGTTATTTCATGCAGCGTGGGTTAAATGGAGTACACAACAAGAGTTTATAGCAATTCCAACACATTTATTGCCTACCAATGCAAGGTACACAATGTCAGCACTCACCGAAAAGCAGGCGAAGGCAATTGTTATTATTAACTGGATATTTCCTCAGTTGCAGAACTTGCAACATGGTGCTTTAGTTCCAGCACAGAACATCAGTAGGACATCCATACCATGAGCATGCAAGCAACCAACTAACATAAGCAATCATCTGTTCTAACTTGTTCGTCATGTCCGGCAGCACAGCCTTTTTATTGGCTAGCCAGCAGACGGAATATAACACTGAAACTGCAACAAGCATTCATTACAATATAATATACTTTTTTATTTAATCAAAGTACAGTTGTATAATATTTTTTAAGAAAAAAAAAAGTATTTCTGGTTTTGCAACTTAAATAAAAACAATATGGGACAATTCGTATCCCCAAACGCTACAGTGGGACCGCAACTCGTTTTTTCCATCGATACTGAACGTCTCATCTGTGTTTTGACACTCCAAGGAAGGTCTCAGTAAATGACAAAGACGCATATATGACTCCTTAGACATGCGTACATTTTTAATCCAGTCATTTGGAAACCACTCAAGTCGTTCCCATCAGCCTTCTGGTCGGAAGATTGCCCAAATGTTTCGATCTACCGTCATGGTACTGCAGATCGTCGCCACGGCGTCTCCACTAGTTTTGCAGAAAAGAGCATAGCTGTGCTTGATGAGCTCCCCATCGATTACGTACAGTACTGTCTTCCAAAAGCATATAAACAAAAACACAGCCTCCATGTTCTCACACAAAACCTCACGCTCTGCATGTAATGATGGCACGAGTTCAGCGGTTTGTTTAAACAGGGAGTCACTCACTTCAGTAATGAAAGGTGTGTGTGTACAACAAACAACCGCAACGAGTGTCGTTTGTAAATACAGTTGTCGAGCCAACTGCAGTGTGTGTGTGTACGTAGCCTAACTGACCTGGTTGGTTGATTCTTTTGGTGGCTCTAGTGTAGTTCAATGAATGATACAATGTGTGATTAACAACAAAGGGGGCAAAATATTCAGGCATTGTATTTATTAAGATTGTATTGGAAGCATGTTCTACAGCTAGTTGATGAATGACAGACATACCATTGTTAAAACCACTTCCCAGGAGCATGATTTTATGACCTGTGATAGTTGGATCGAATTTAAAATCTGGAAGTATCCTATTGAAGGCTCAGAATATTCGCAGAGGCCTTGTACATACACTTTTCTGGTTTCCGAGGTAGACTGTTAATAATAATAAGATATGCACTGCAAATCTGATGAGGGGCATACTAAATAAATGAAGTACTCGGTTGCCTTCATAATGAGATGCAGACATACGCCATGCTGGACCCTAATATCCACTATCTGACAGGTGCAAAAGCAGGTGTGTATTGAAAGACACATTTTCTAAGTCATAGAGCATTTCCATCTTTTAAACACATTTAAGAACACGCTTTACTGACACAATTGTACTGTGTCCTTTTTATCTGCCAATAACAAATTAATGGCATACACAAGGAGGAACCAATGACACAATGTTTGTGTAGAAACTGTGAAAGCAAGGATGAAAAGATGCTCTCCACTCAGATGCTTTCCAAAATGTTCTTTGCTGTAAGGAACGAGGTGTAGGTGTTATTTCAGATGGAAGTTTAACGTTTACTAACATATTGTCTAATTTCCCCATATATCTACATAAAGGTTTTGATGAGCTAGAAGGATCAAACCAAAGATTAACTAACTGCTGTACAACCCCTAGCAAAACAAAGTTCATGTAATCAGGAATGATATAAAAGTTTGGAATGAACATCAAACCACTAGGTCCCTTAATTCCAACAAAATAAAAAAAATAAAAAAACACGTCAAAATAATAATTAATGTTTCAAAATGATGCATGAAAGCATTTAGGTAACTCAGGGAGGTGGGTTAACATGTGTTAGCCACATTTAGTCACCCTATTAGAATGTGAATCCTTGTTTAGAAAACAAATGTATTGGCAGGAATTGGTTTTTCTTTAACAGACAGCTGAGCTCACAGTAATTGTACCTGTATGGGTTTTTTTGCATGCAAGTTAAAGGAAGTAAATGCAGCTATCTGGACAAAAGTGATTAATGAAGCGAAACTGCTTGCAAGGAGTGTCACATTATTCAAGTTCTGAACACAACTTTTCATGAAATTTCTTTGAGAGTTTTTGTTCTTTTATTTGTAATAAACCATTAGGGCAAGCAATACTGTATTGTGTATTGCACAGTATAATAGTAATTTAATTATAGCCCAGTAATAGTAATTGTAGTACAGTAAAATAATACAGTTATAGTACTTTATTACTATAGTATTCTCACTTTACTTTTGTACTATAGTATATAAAAAATATAAAGTAGCAGCAGTGTGGAGTAGTGGTTAGGGCTCTGGACTCTTGACCAGAGGGTTGTGGGTTCAATCCCAGGTTGGGGACATTGCTGCTGTACCCTTGAGCAAGGTACTTTACCTAGATTGCTCCAGTAAAAACTGTATAAATGGGTAATTGTATGTAAAAATAATACTATAGTACTTTTTTTGTAAGGGTATCATGTGACCCATTTAAATGAACCGTTACAACACCCCATCCACCAGAAAGCAGGATGGTATTTGTTGCAGTAGCCCTTCAAGACTAACATTTCCTACGTAGATATATGTGACAACTACAACTTCTGCTATGAGACAGCCGCTATGAGACAGCAGCTGCAGGCTGCAGTAATACCCTTCTCACTAATACACAGGCAACAGTAATGTGTTTGTCATCCAGAAGGGACACCAGTGAGCTGTTCTCAGTGAAGTACCGCAATGATTCAAGTGTGGCAGCACTGGGCATGTGCTACCGCAAATACTTACCTGCAAGTTCCAGTTCCACAGCGCCCTCTAGTGGACATTCCAGGAAACCTGTAAAAGAAAGAAGTAAGTAAACACATAGTTCATACAACTGTGGAAAAGTGTTTAACTCACCTCGGACTTTACGTCTGAGGATCCAAGACGTTGAAACAAACTCTGGAGAACTAACTCTGGACTGTGTTAAGAGAGAACCACTGTGTGTTATTTAATTGGTTATTTGCACTTTAAGTGTTGGAACCAGCCTAACCCTAGATAAATCATGTAATTAATGTAAACTGCACAGAGAAGTGAGCACTGTTTTTAGATTTCAAACTGAATAATAAATGAAAGGCAAACTAACAAAAAAAAAACAGGGCTGACATTTTTTAATAATTTATAGCAGTCGATGCTGCAGCTTTCAAACACTGACTATGGCACGCAAGGCTGAACAGCTTGTGAAACATCAAGTAAAAACCAAAAGGAACAAGGGACCAGGGCTTCTCTGTCCCTTTCTTGGTACATATCATTTAAAATTGATCAAAAGGTTTTTTTTAACCAAGTATGGCATTTGTTATTCCAGATCTGTCTTTGCTTGAAGTTACTTTTTTGCTGTTACCTAAAGGCACTCTGAACTACAGATGACCTGCTATAATAATGGGAAATAAATGCATCACTGAATTAGAATAAAAACATGATTAATAATAAATATTACTTAATTTATTTATTCAATAGTTATGTTACAATAGATGCAAAAATAAATACTAGTTCTAAGAAATATTCTTGACATTTCATGATGGTATTGACTGATTGTATTCCCTCACTGGGTAGGAATGCAGTTTTAAGTAAATAATAAAAAATAAGTAATTTCAATTGCAATAAAATCCTCCTAAGAAATGCCTCTTTTCATGAAGCAGTCCAGGCAACATGACAATTCTCATAAGACACCATTCATAAGATTTATGTAAGTATTTAATTTCCTTAGTATTTGTGCGATCTCTTTTATTACTGTATATCACATCTAACAGCTTCTAAGTAGCTTTTTTTTTCATTTTGCCATTTTCAGTCACTCAGTTTGTACCAGTCCACCTTTATTTCCAAAGAATTATTACATTCTTAAATGGTTTCAACCAGCTTTCTCAACAAGCTTCCTGTGAAAAGCATTGTGACGAATGAATTTGGCTCCCTCACATTTATTGATAACCTGACGCATCACATTGAAGTTCCAGAGCTGAATGGAATTCATTGCCACTAAATTGAAGTCTGGCTCTGTGAACAGGTATAGACCAACTGGTGCTGCAATGTATCTGAATTAGGAAGAAAAAGCAGAGCATGAGAAAGGTCTGTTTAATTTCCCAGAAAGTTGTTTTTGTTTCCCTGCATCAGGAGGCTATCCATTTTGTGGGAAATTGCAACTCTCCAGCCAATATAGGGATTGTTGACATGTAGTGAGTTCCATGGAAAATGTCCCTGTTGCCACGGTAGGCGTGGAAACCTGGCTGTATTTCTGGGAAGAGAATCCTGCCACTAATCAACACGTCGTCTCCAAGCACTTAAAGGCTCTGTGAGGCTTTCATTCGTGTTGTTTCTTTTGTTTGGTCTCTCCATCACTGCCGTCTTCAGAGCCTGGTGGAGGGCTACCCTCAGCCATGGATTCCCTGAGGTTTCCTCCTATCAGTTAGTCATGGGTTTTTCCTTACCAGAGTACCGAGTGGTTCGTATTTAGTTTTTGTGGGGTGCATGGCAGGCTGGAGAGGCTGGGCTCTCGCTACTTTTCAGGCTGTTGCGTTTACCATTCATCATTTTCATTTTATCCAGTCATTCATCTTTTCCAATCTTTTAGGGGTAGGTGGTAGTGTGCCACTGTGGGTTTTGCATAACCATTCATCATATTCATTATCAAGTCATGGTTTGGCGGCTTTGTCTTTTGGGGGGAGGTGGCCCACGCACCACTTCCTGTCTGCGGCACTAGCCTACATGATATAGTTCGTGTATTCGCTAGCCAGCCAGCATTGTGGGTAGCTGTCGAGCACGCAGCGACAAGGTCTCTGGCCAAATTCATCATCGTCATTAATTCGTCTGTATAACTGCAATTCAATTCATTCACATTGCGGATTCTCCATCCTGAATGGTACGTGATATTGCAGTTTACCGGTCAGTTGCCATGGAAACTCATTTCTTTTTTCTTTTTTTTTTAACTACATTTGAAAAAAATCCCCTGAAGAACCATCTTAACCCTTTGCGGTCCATTTATTCAGCGCCTGTCAGGCCTGTCAGGTCCAATTTATTTTCACACACGCTGTTTATTTTACATGCGCCATTTAAAAGTAATTTTATTCATAGTAAAACAGGTTTAAAAGGCATTGCATATCAACAGGGCACTCAGTACTGCATCTCCAGCCCCGCCTCACTCCTTGTTCGCTGTATTTATCACATATCTCTTCATAGTAGTGCATACTGATAAATCATCTCCTGATCACTTGTTTTATCACCAAACTCCTCAACAATGCTGTCCAAGTCATTATTTTATTACTATAAAATCTCAAAAAGCTTGGCAAATGTCAGTGATATTCTTTGAGCGCTGGATGCGGAAGCAGCTATCTTGTTTGTTTATGTCCGTTTTATGTCTGTGGTGAGGGGACTATGCGTAGCTCAGATCCGCTTCCTTTTTTTCGGCTTCTCTCGGCTTATCTCAGCTTCTGTCGGCCTCACTCGGCCAAATGAAAGCTTTTCTCAGCTTTTTCCGGAGAAAAAACGACTCAAGACCTGTGCTTGACGTCTTTTTGATCAGGTCCGACATTACATTACAATTTTTCCTTTCTGATCCGGTCCGACATCGGGCCGCAAAGGGTTAGAAATCAGCCTGGCTGTACACCAGATAGTGTAATTTTAAATCATGTGACACTATCGCATTTAAATAGTAACTGAAGCTAACTTATATATTGGTGGGAGAAAGGAATGGTGACAAGTACATCAAACCTAAATGTAACATAAAAGCAATTTAAACAAACTTTTAAACAATGTATATTTTTTATATTGATACTATACTGTACAGTATGTTGCATTGTTATAATACCTAGCGTGAGGTCAGCACTATAACACAAGCTTGTATGTTGCATATAATATAAGCCTACTACAGTAAATACAATTAAGCATGCTTATCAGTGATAACACTGCTGTTGACTGCAATTAGCAAGTTAGTATGTACAAGTTGGCCAAACACCAACCTTATAGCTCACAGTTGCATAAAGGCTTATATATATATATATATATATATATATATATATATATATATATATATATAGCAGGCACAGGAGAGAGTTTTTGAGACTCACACCAAGTCCTCCTGTTCACCTGAAGGATGCCTGCTGTGCTCCCAGAGGAAAATAGCTAAACTGATCATTACCTGACTTCTGTTATAACTAGTGCTACATTATTGTGTATAATGATAATGTTTGAATAATACATCGTGTAAATATTGGAATAAAATAAAGGAAACATTGGTAAATTCTTAACTGTTGTTGGACATGAATCGTTATAAACCATAATATTAGTCTCCTTACAATTCCTTTATGACATTGAACTTTGGTGTGACTCAGTGCCAGATAATTAAAGGATCAATGCTTGATATTTCTTACAAACGGTAGGCTGGAGAATGATTGTTCCTGAGGTCTGATCTGAGATCCTTTTACATGAAATGACCAACAATAACATGTAAAATTACTGTTCAATATCACACAACCTGCAATCTAAAATAATATCACATTTAAAAGTGTGCATGGATTGCTTGCACAGGCTTGCTTGAATACACAATGATTTAACCCACTGAACCATCTATTTTGATAGAAATGTTTCACTTTTCTTTTTTTTAACTAACAAGTAGTATAAAACTTGGCCCAAACAATTGCATCTATTGATTTTAATAATTGCAGAAATGGTATAATGTACCACAAAATTTACTGTTATTGCGTTGCACCAATTTCTGACTGAAATAAAACTTTGTTTTTCATATAGATAACACATACCATTATTTTTTTTAAAGGCGTGAACAACATTTAAATTTAAATAGCATTTTCTTAATATAGTTTTATTAATTTCATGTTTTTTTGGCCTTTTGTAGTTTTAACTGTCAATCAGCAAATTCATTTTAAAAACACAGTATGTTTGTTACAGTACTCGCACGATAACCCATATAGAGAGAAAACAATCTAAACCAGAAATTATCTTGTTTAGGAACAATGGTATACCGCTCATTGAACACTTCAACCTGCACCGCACGATAACAGCCATATACTGTGACATGCCTCAAGGTACCTTGGAAGTTTTCCATGGAACGCACTGTATGGCTGACAAACTGGTCTCCAAATTTCACTTGCTGATAGATTTGAATGCACTAGTGAACCAATGAACTTAATATATAATGTTTAATAGTTTATATGTTTCTCAGTTCTAGTGAAAAAAAAAGAAAATAGTTATGTAATTTGAAATGAAAGATAAATCTTAATACCAAAATTCACATTATGCAAGTAATATTTGAATCTGACTTAAGTAGGTTGCCATCTGTTACCTATTTTACAGAACTGTGTTTTATCTGATAGTAAAATAGAATCGGAAGAGGGTTTTACCATCTGGTAATTAACTTTTAACATAATGAGAAGGGCCTACCATGAGCTGTTTGTTTCACTGCCCGACTAAGCACACTTATAAAATTCAGTCAAACACATGTGATTGGGCAGTCCTGTCATTTTTACACCAGATTCAGCCTTGGACCCCCTTCACTGGACAACGCGTGTGCACGTACTGTTCAAACCAACGTGCGATGAAATGTCGAAGATCAAAAAACTGAGTATCCGGGCGAGAAGGGCACTTGTCAGGGAGGCCACCAAGAGGCCTATGGTAACTCTAAAGGAGTTACAGTCTTCCACGGCTGAGCTGGGAGACACTGTGCATACGGCAACAATAGCCCGGGTGCTTCACAAAACTGGCCTTTATGGGAGAGTGGCAAAAAGAAAGCCATTGTTGAAAAAAACTCACATCAAATCTCGGCTAGAGTTTGCCAGAAGGCATGTGGGAGACTCTGAGACCAAGTGGAAGAAGATTCTACAGTCTGATGAGACCAAAATAGAGCTTTTTGGCCTCAACGCTAAGCGCTATGTTTGGCACAAGCCTAATACCGCACATCATCCTGAGAACACCATCCCTACCGTGAAGCATGGTGGTGGCAGCATCATGCTATGGGGATGCTTCTCTGCGTCAGGGCCTGGAAAGCTTGTGAAGATAGAGGGCAAAATGGATGCAGCAAAGTATAGAGAAATCCTGGAGGAAAACCTGCTTAAGTCTGCAAGAGACCTGGGACTTGGGAGAAGATTCATTTTCCAGCAGGACAATGACCCCCAAACATACAGCCAAAGCCACACTGGAGTGGCTTAAAAACAAACAGGTCAATGTCCTGGAGTGGCCAGTCAAAGCCCGGACCTCAATCCAATTGAGAATATGTGGAAAGAGTTGACAATTGCTGTTCACCAAAGGTCCCCATCCAACTTGATGGAGCTTGAGCAATTTTGCAAAGAAGAATGGGCAAAAATTGCAGTGTCCAGATGTGCAAAGCTGGTAGAGACTTATCCAAATAGACTCATGGCTGTAATTGATGCCAAAGGTGCCTCTACCAAATATTGACTCAAGGGGGTGAATACTTATGCAATCAATTATTTTCTGTTTTGTATTTGTAATTAATTTAGAAAAATTTGTAGATTTTATTTTTCACTTTGACATTATGGACTTTTTTTGTGTTGATCAGTGGCAAAAACTCCTAATTAAATCCATTTTGATTCCATGTTGTAACACAATAAAATGTGGAAAAGTCCAAGGGGGGTGAATACTTTTGAGAGCCACTCTATATTTTCCCCCAAGGCTGCATGCTCTTCCTGACTCCTCCTGACTTCCGTGTTCCTGTTCTGCTCTCAAATCCAGCCCCTTATATAGTCCTGCATGGACCGCCATTGGCTGTGGCGCTAACCAGGCGGGACTCCCAGTTGCTGGGGAGAAAATGCTCTACCCACAGTCAGCCACAACCACATAAAACCAATGGGGTTGAGATAAGCAGATTCCAGTGAAAAAAATAAAACAACAACAGTACACAAAAACCCATTTAAAATTCGTCACTTATGACATAGGCACTTGAAATCAGGCCACAAAGATGTCAATTTACAAAAGCTCCCTTATTTTGAAAAGTCAATGTTGACAGATATGAGTTTAGGCAAACATGTTTTGTGATCTGTTCATTTTTATCTGCCTCAAATATAAAACATGTAAAAGAATAACCGTACAGGTAACTTTGTATTTATTAATTTGGATTTTAGTGCATGTTTGTATTTGTCTAAGTTTCAATATTTAAGTTAACATTAATTTTATTAGTAAAACAACAAAAAAAGAATGTTTCAGGAATTATAAATATTTAATAACCTACATGTGTTAATGCTGATCACTGTTCAGAAAGTTTATTAAAAGCCTCTTGGCTTTGTTAGAGAAGTGAGCACAGTGCCTGCGTTGTTATTATGATGTGCTTGAAGTAATCAGTCTGCATCCAGTTCTACAGCTTTTTACAACTTGTCATTGAAACCAGAGACAAGTTGGTATTGCTGTTGGTATTGCTGAATTTTTGTAACTTTATTTGCTATACTAAATTCATATAGATGGGCGTGTACTAGAAAAAGTCTTCATCAACCAGAAAAATGGTAAAATGCATTGGTAAAATGCATGTATTTTTGTATATTCTGGCGGATAGAGGAACCAAGATTAAACACTGTTTTAACAATAACATTCAAGGTCCTTTCCCAGAGGTTAGGGACCTCATATTGGCCAATCAGGTTAAAGGAATTCTGCAACCAATTTTCTAATCCCAGTTAATACAGAACAGGGTTTGTTCTGTATTTTGATTTGCTGGTTTTTTCCTCCTTATTCCCTGTTCAGACTCCATTTTGCATTTCACTTTGACACAACTACTGAAAAAATCAGTGAGGCAGTTGCTTGCGCATGTGCCTTTGACTTCCAAACCTGCAGTTTTTCCATGTCAGATTGAGTCTTACATTTTGAAGGCGATCATATGTTTATATTTTTTGATATACTAAGCGTATTGTTTCAAAGCATGTTGAAAAGTCTGTATCAGGGATTTTTATTTATTATGTTGGAGTCACTGATGTCCAACAACATGCAGCAGGAGAGAAGCACATTCATAATACATCTTAATTAAAATTCAGATAACTTAGATACTATTCAACGACTACAAATCCAAGTGTTTGTGGTATGTTTATTTTGTTGCAAGTTAAGCCTAGGGTATATTTTTTTTAGCCCAAACACTGTTAAAAATGCATTTAGTTTATTGTTTTTTGTAAAGTAGGAATTATCCTGATATTGTATTTTGTTCAGTTTAGTTTCAGTGAAAAAGTAATCATTTTATGGTAATGTAATATAGCCAATGAGTTCATGAAAGGGGTATCAGGTAACTTTAATAAACTATCTGTGAATATGTATATGTCTATAGTAAAATGCACTTTCTCACAAAATATGGATGCAATGATGGAATGCTACACTGGGAAAAAAATAATTTTCCCAACAGGAAACGTGTTTGTTTTATTAAATTGAAGAATGTTAGATGAAATCAAAGCATAGTTCACGAAAAGCAAATGTTTATGTTAAAATTGAATTAAGAAGCATTACATAGTAGTAATAAAATACTTTTCACACAGTCGGGTACTGCATTTTAAATTGTCCAGCCAAGGTATTGTTGAGATTTTTAATTAAAGCAATTTGTCAAGGACAGACCATGAATGGTGTTTCTTATTTTATAGCACTTCAGGTAGCAACCCTAAGGAGAAGTGCATTTTTCCTAGAATTGTTTGTCTACTGACCCAAGATAACATCACAATCCCCTTGTGCACTCTCGGCTGAGAAGTGGTTTCTTATTCCTTGGTCAAAGTCTGCGTATAATAATTATTATTTTCAATTACGTCTGCCACCATGAGATATGACTTGCAATAATGAATGACTTGGAATAATTTACTACCTCAATACCATATATGAAGTCCTTTGATATTTATGTATTTTATTTTTTTTTAAACCCTGAACACTTCAATTTGTTTTACAAATGCATAAGAGAATATATATATGGAGTTATTTGGAGCATATACTTTAATTTACTATCTGACCATTATATCTTCAATGGATTAACCATCAAACCTGAAAGTCTTTTATGAGACGGTGTTGGTGGCGGTTTTGAAAGATGCAACTGCATTTGATCTTTATCAGAGTCTTGGCAGGGACTTGCTTATTATCAGGGTCGTTGTCTCCTTTAAGATCAAATGAATCATTTTTAACACTGATTTTCTCTTGGTTGTCAACATTGTTTTTTTTTTTTGTTTGTTTTTTGCTTCCTTGCTTTTGGTAAGTGATTAAGTGAATTCAAATTAAAAATAAAAACACCTTACAAATAATACCAAAATATAGTTATTTTACATTCAGTACAATTATAATAGACTAATATACCATAAGTGGTAGAAGAGGCAGGTCCTCAAGGGCCTTGTTATATGTGAGGTCAGTAAGAGCAATACGGAGGCAGACGCAAAGATCTGCTTCAGTCATAAGAGAACACTTGTATTAATAATATTAATAATGTTCATCTTGGAGAACAAATACCGGAACACAATGTAATCTGGAGATACTTTGAACTAGAAACATTTCAATGTTGTGTAAGGCTGGCTTGGATCGCAAAATGTGAGAATTTTGATCACCATTACATTAGCATACCCATTGCTAAGCTTTGCACAGAGCAGATTTTGGTAGATTATGGAATAAAGCCATATCAAAGTTAGGATTTAAATCAGTCGTGGCCTGATTTTTGTCCATTGTGCTTCCATTGCTTGCAAAGTGAAGTATAGTACAATATCGGGAGCTTTCCTGAGTCACGAGTATGGAACAGAATAACACAAATACATGTTATTAAAAAGAGCATATCATAGGTTTTACAGGTAATATGTTTTAATCAGTTTCGAAAAACTACCTAAATTAAATTTATTTTCTTCCTCTGTGATGGGTGATTTTCCAAATTGAACCATACAGAAGGTATACAAATTGTATATTGTGTATTTGTAAAAATACGTACTAATGAATGTTGTTTCATAAGCCATAGGAAGGGAGAGGTTTACGCTTGCAAAAGAAGCTGCAGTAGCCAACGCAGACTACAGCAATGTCACTCCATTACAACTGCTCATAATGCTCTATGTTTTGTTAAATTCACAGTGCTCACTGTGTATCTACAATTGTACTTATTACAGTGACACCTACTGTATCCTTTCCTACCACACTCATAAGAACTATAGGTTGTCTCAAATTCACAGCATTTCTAATATGAATTAAAGGAAAGAACAGATTGGCATATAATTTGGTGGTCTGTTGGCGCTGCCCTGCTACCCCTGCTTTATAGTATAAATATCTTTATTGCAACAATATTGCTTTTTCCACGCTGTATTGATATAGTTACACAGAGTTAAAGTATTGGCACTTTGCACATTTGGGGTTTTATTGTTTTACTATCATTGGTTGAAATTGTGGTGGTTTATTTGATATCATTTTGTACTGAAAATGATTTTATTATTATTATTATTATTATTATTATTATTATTATTATTAGTATTACTTTTTCTTGATTATTCATTAGTATAACTCGTTTTTTTTCACTTTTGTTTGATAGTTTTCTATTTTTGTACTTGTTTTTGTGGTTTAAAAATGCCTATGCTCAGAAAGGGACGAGCAGGTTTCAAGTGCAGTTCAATTGTAATGTATACCTTTTAAAAGTTCACTTACAACTGTATTTTCAAGAAGATGCACTACATGTTTAAGTGTATAATACTTTTCATTTGTTTTGTAATTTTAATTTTATTTCAGTGTTACTGTAACTTTAATAAAAACGGACAGTATGCATTTGTTTTAGACTCGTGGTAATACGAATTACTGATACAATTTTCATTCATGCATACCAAGTTATCAGAAAACATGACCATTAACCAAATTAATAAAAAATAAAGTACTCACTTCACTAGACACAGTACATTGTAAGTCCATTCAGGCTTAGAAAATGTTTTTTTATACCGTGTTGTTGCAGTCCTTTTTTGGCAGCCGTGCCCGATTTATTTAAATTATATATATATATATATATATATATATATATATATATATATATATATATATATATATATTAACTTTATTACTCAGTTAGTCTGTAATTGCCTCTCACTGTTCTGCATCATATTGTAACCTCGGCTGTGCCACCAAAATATCTGTCAATCTACCTATTTAAACCCCAAGTCATGCCCTTATTCTCTGTCTTGCATTTTCGTTTCCTCCATTTTGCCTTCCTCCTCCACTATGCTGCTCCACCTCTGCAATGGTCTCCCTCTGCGGGCACGTGGAGCTCACTTCCCAACCTCAGAGGCCCAGCTAAGCTGGCCTAGTCCTCCACCAGGCATCTATAGTCTATACTGAGACATAGCTAAGACTTAATCTCTGTCATTAGATCTGCTTATATTATAACAAGGGATATGCTCTTTTAAATACACAATTTTATTGAACATGTGATTTGTCTCCCCAAATCAGACAGTAACATGGCACACTATATTTACCCATATGTTGGTTTTATGAATAAAGAAAACACGAGTTATTTACATTTTGGAGAAATAGGGTTTAATGTATGTTACTGATTGTTTTATGATGGTTCTTTTTGTATATAATATGGTTCTCAAAACTCTGGGGATTTTTGTCTTTAAGTCCAGCTGCCTTTTAAAGCTGGAGTGTGTGACCGACAAACTGAGGCACCTTTGAATTACTCCCTCGTCTAAAGAGCAACACTATTTGCAGCCTAATCATGGAGCACAGCTGCTACCCAGCTGGGCTGAATAGAAAACATCTTTACTAGTTTAATAAATCCAGCAACAATAAATATCAAAACAATATTGGCGACAAGTCCAATGAGCAATTATTTTTGACACAAACAAAAACATTACCCAAATCGATTGCCTAGGGCAGGGCTTCCCAATCCTTGTCCTTGGGCAGCCCTGTGTCTGCTGGTTTTCATTCCAACTGAGTTCTCAATTACTTAATTGAACCCTTAATTGAACTATTAGACTTTTTTTTTATTGTTTTCCGCTTTTAAACAGTTGGAGATTAAGTTAACTATACAATTTTATAAGTAACTTGAAATCGGCAATTTTTTAAGAGCTGAGAACAATTTAAAAAGGTGTAATTAAGCACATTATTAGTTCAATTAAGGGTCTAGTTAAGTAACTGAGAAGCCAGTTGGAATGAAAACCAGCAGACACAGGGGTCCCCCAGGACCAGGACTGGGAAACCCTGGACTAGGGCAATTCAGCACAAACCTACCAACAGAATAGAATACACCAAATCTAAACTTTGGTAACTTTCTCAGATACACACATTAATATGAATGTAGTACAGCAAGAAATGTGCTCCCATCCTAACAGAATGGAAAGGGTTAATGCCTATTGCACTCTAGGTCAGTGGTTTTCAACCTGTGGTACGTGTACCAGTACTGGGACGTATGGAAGGCCATCTGAGTTCAAATATTAAGTTTGGACCAATCAGATTCCATAAAAAAAAGTAAATTAACTACGCATTTTCTAGGTAGGGGCTGGTCATTTTGCAGTCATGCATCATAATTAAAGAGTAGCCAATCACCTTCAGGATACATTTTGTTTTCAATTTCAGACGTGAAAAAAAAAAAAGAATAAGGAAAATCGCAAATCATGGCGGCGAGAGATTTTCTTCTACGGTGCAAATAGATTTGCTGACTGCTGCCGACTTCTTGAGACATACAGTGTTGACTGTGACACGGTTCAGTTTGTAATAATGTACACACTTTTTTTATTTTATATTATTATTATTTATTTCTTAGCAGACGCCCTTATCCAGGGCGACTTACAATTGTTACAAGATATCACATTATTTTTACATACAATTACATTATTTTTTACATACAATTACCCATTTATACAGTTGCGTTTTTACTGGAGCAATCTAGGTAAAGTATCTTGCTCAAGGGTACAGCAAGTACCTTGCTCAAGGGTAGAGCAGCAGTGTCCCCCAGCTGGGATTGAACCCACAACTCTCCGGTCAATGAGTCCAGAGCCCTAACCACTACTCCACACTGCTGCCCAAATTCTAATTATATTTATTTCAGTTTTACCTAAAATACTGAGCTAATATTAAATCAAATGTCTCAACACTTGTTTAAAATTACGTATTATTTACAGTGGGGTTACCACTGAATTAAAGTGATTTCTAATGCTCTGAAGCCACTGGTTGATTCTCATCTCAAAGGGTCCAGGTCTATCCATCTTTCACTAGACTTTACCCAATGCCAAGTCCATACTGCCACGAATTGGGCAGGGATGGCAGATGTAAGGCAACTTTTAATTGGATAATTTATTACACTTATTTTTTCTTTAAGGTCATTGGTTCTCTTTTCATTTTCAGCGATCTGATTGGCCACATTAGTATGTGTAATAATTAGAATTACAACATGTACTACAATCAAATGAAAACGTGTACTAAATAACTGGCATTTTTTAACTGGTTCGAACTGGCAGTTGTTCTTTATGACGATGATTCCTCAACCACAATACTCCCTCAATCACATCATCATAATGTATCAATCTGCTTGTACCACTGAATCAGAGAAATTAGAAATTTTGATGCAGGGCTCCAGACTGGTTGTAAATGCGAGAAAATAAATGGCAACTATTTTTTCGGGGTTAGGCGCCATTGGTGCCTGCAACACAAAAATGCTACCTCTCCCTTTAAAAGCACGTGTCAATATTTATGAATGCGCTGTGACGCTGGACTGTATATAAAAAAAAAAGCACATCACATATTTGAATAAACTGAAGTGTGAGAAGGACAGTAACAATCTGATTGAATACAAATGCTTGTTTCATGCAACAGTTGTTATGGTGACCAAATGTGTGTGAGTACATACTGTTGTGAAAAAAATTTGCTTAAAATGAACAGTTGCATTTAAGAAATTTAGTACAAGAACAGCGAAAAACTAAAATAAAAATACAGATATAATAGATTTGGGTACATTGTTTACCGTTACGAGTTTAAGGTTGATTTAATTGTGCAGCAGATTTCATAATTAAATGATGAGCAGCTAATATCTTTTCAGCCAAAGAAGCAGGCATGGTCATTTAATATATTACCATAATGGAAAACTGTAATGTAGCGTGAGTTTTGTACTAAAGCAGGGTCAGCTGTTGGAGGGAACGGAAAGTATAATTCTCAAACAAACTATTTTAAGAAAGGTGAAAGTAGAACACACATAAATACAGTGCTCCTTCGCTATAACGCGGGTCTCAGGGGACACACAATATGAGCGTTATAATTGAAGAGCATTATAAATGGGGGAGGGGTGGGGGGGCGCTGCGGGAAATAAAATAACTCCCTCTGTATAATGCACATATAGTAAAGCAAAAACGTAACTTTCCATGAAATAACCATGCATAAAGCACCATGTAATCAATGCTATATCCCCCCCCCCCCAAAAAATGGATCATTTTAATTAGCAGTTTTTAAACTATAAATAGCCTGGCTAAATGGTGGTTTGGATTTCAGTTTGAAGCGACAGACAAGCAAACCAAGTGCGAGAAGGAGAGCGGGTTGGGAGAGGGTAAGAGGGAATGGGCTCGCCCCAGGTTCGGCTGCCGGAGCAGGGCTGAAGCAAAGCTGAAGCATCTCGTCTCCTGGAGAAAGCAGCAGCTCCTTTCGCAGCAAAAAAGAAAATACATTAGGAAAGATAAACACGTAATAGGCCTAATATTTATTTAGTTATAAAGTCTGTTATAAAGTGCCAGCACGGCTTTTCTTCAGTTCAGATACTGTATCAAAAGGGAGAGACAGAAATGGATATTAGACCAAGAAGTTGTTTACAGTTTGAACAAAACCAGTACTGTATTTACTGTAGAAATATTGCATGAATCACTAGTATAGGGAATTGGGGGACATGCTGTAGGAGCATTATATCCGAGGCGCGTTATAACCGAGAGCCTTATAGCGAGGGAGCACTGTACTTGGGACTTTAATTAGGAAGTGTACTGCATGATATTTCCATACAACTAGTGTTCGGAAGATTATCAAAAATACTATAATATTGTGATAAAAATGTTCAACGATACACACGATAGATTTTTATAATACCCTATTTATCGGTTATCATGATTACCATCAGTAAAAACTAGTTCAATAGTCTTTGTTGCCAAAGAGTGAGCAATTTGCTTCTGTGCAAATGGGGCTAAGTTTCCCTACTTGTTTTAAACAGTCAGAGCTGTGACGCACATTGCCATAGCATTTTTTAAACATATGGAGAAGTGAGCACAAGGTGTAAAACCCAAAATTTCGCTTAGCGGAAGTGACCAACTACCCTGCGCGTTCTGGGAAAATTTTATTTACTGCAGCCATAATGGCGAATGCCAGAGAAAGAATCTTGGTGTGGAACTATTTTGGATTTCAGCCAGATGACAACTGCAATTGAAGGCGGACAGTCAAAATATCAAGTGTTTTAAAGAAGTGGAAAAAAAGGGAGGAAACACCACCAATTTATTGAAACATCTTTCAGACCACCACCCCAACCTCTTTGCCAGAGTTTAGTTTTTCTTTTACTGTAGTTTCTTCAGTTTTTACTTTAAGTAAGTGAATCCCCAGTGCGTATTACTTATATAAAAAAAAGGCACAGCAAAGATAACAAATAAAACAGGAATGCGCTGGAAGCTGATCAAACGGGAGTTCATTGATGCTTGTTTATTTCATCATTACAGTGCATTTGCTACAATGATATACTTTGCAGAGATGTGTCATTAAAACTCTACCACATGTCAAAAATGTTAGCAATGTTTTTATATGTTTGGATTTTGTGGTAATCAGTATTTTATGTGTATGTAATGTGATAGCTGTGATTTTGTTTTGAACTGTATGCATGAGCGTTGAAAAGACCAGAATGAATACAGACTTCATTGCTAGCATATCAGTTTCCCTACAGATAACAGGATCAATGTGATACTTCACCTTCAGAGGAAAGCACAGGACCTAGAAGCTTCCGAGTCACACTGCAAAAGTCCGGCAATGCAGACGGCTGCAGGTTCAGCATGAAAGCAATAAAACGTACTTACAGTTTATTACAGTAGCCAGAATGGTTGTCTTTTGTCTAATTTACTTTCTTTGCAAGATTTTTGTTTTGTTGGAGACATTTGGCTTTAATATGCTTAAACAGAATTCTGTTCTAACAGCACATAAGAGGAAGGCATCTACATTAGCAGCTCGTTTGTTTTAGAAATGTAGCATTAAATATAATGCTTAACTTTGAATTTTTCACTATTGCATTGTTTTAGCTGTACTATCAGAAGCAGTTCTTTGCTACAGAAATCCTTTTTTTTCTATCCGCTGAAATATTTTTATTAAATGATTTGGAAGTGGTGATTTTCTAAATATCTAACACTATAAAATGGTCAAATGAATGCATAGTTTGAAATGAGGGAATACATCATTCCGGGTCATTGAGTTTGTATACCGTAGCTTTGCCCCCTTTCTAGATGGCCAACTTCCACCTAACCCTGGGAATAAACTGTCGTGTCATTTAGTCCAGGGTATTCCTTTCCCTTTATGCAGCTGCCTTGCAGGTCAGGAGAGAGATCAAACACCAAGAATCATTTGATCTTTGTCACACCCCCTTGTTACCAGCTCCCTGGCAGTCCTCTCTAATGGAGCTTCAAACTCCCTTTTTATATTCTGTGGCTGTTCCCAATTAGCTAATGTTCCAGTTAATGATACAAAACGTATTTGTCCTAAACTATATGCATCTGTTTAAATGTAAAGAACGACTAAATATACAATATTAAAACACTGCTCTTTAATTTACCATTAATTTTCTTTTTTTCTCGCACTCGTAATGTGCTGTCATAGGTAAATGTGAAAATCGGTTTATATCATGACCCGCTTTATATCACAAATGAAGCCTGCATGGCAAACATGATATAAAGCAGGTTCATCTGTATATACACAAGGTACTTATATATATAGGGTGGTTAAAAAAAGTCCTGCAATCACTTCCGAGAAGAATATCTCTGTAACAGTGTGTCCAATTTAGTTGAAATTTAGAGGGTACACATATGGGATCATGGGCATGTGAATGGCAGTGGAAAATGTTTTTACATTACTGTAATTGTTCAATATGTGCCCCGTCCTGATGAAGAACTGAATCAAGACACATTATGATGTTGCAAACTGCCCACCATAAGCATGTCCCTGGGAATAGCAGAAATTGGATGCATGTTTACAGAGATATTCTTCTCGGAGGAGATTGCAAGACTTTTTATAACCACACTGTGTGTGTGTGTGTCTGTATATATACTGTAGCTTTAATCAGTTCATACATCAGGAAATGGTTGGGAGTTCCACGCTGCCTCAGCAGAGGAATACTGCAGCTACCAGTCTCTGCTCTAACCGAGGAGTTTGAGTGCGCCAAGGTCCAACTGGAAATAACATTAGTAGAGTCATGCAACAAATGCGTAAGGGAGGCAGCGCCTGTGTTGAAAACTGGAAGAAAGTGGGTGGCAAAGAAAGCTGTGGAAGATGCAAAAGCTGCCCTTTGAATTGGTGATATCATGGGTCAAGTTCAGCATGGAAGTGGGGGTCTTGGTCTCAGTTCAGCTCCTCCTACATGGCACAAGGCAGCCCCAGCTCAACGGAGGAAGCTGGTAGTCAACAAGGTGCAAAAGCAGGAGGAGAGGATGAGGTGCATAAAGGCCGTTTCCCAGGTCAAGCAGGGAGAATGGATGAGATGGGAGAGTGTGGAACAACGCAAGATTGGCTGGAAAGGCCTATGGTCAGTGGAACAGATCAGTTCAGTTTCCTCATCAGGTCAACATATGATGTTCTCCCATCACCACAGAACCTAAACCTCTGGGTAGGAGAGGATCCCTCATGTCCTTTGTGTTCATCACCTGCAACATTAAGGCACATTTTGACAGGATGTAAGGTGGCTCTTAGCCAAGGACGGTTTACTTGGCGCCATGACCAGGTGCTGCTGTTTGGCCTTAGCATTGGAAGACAAGCGTAACATGACCAATAAGTTGCCACCAGTTCCATCAAAACATTACACACAAAAGACAACATCCCTCCGCCCAGGAGAGCAACCACCAGGAAAAGGTATTAAAACCAAGCCTCGCCCAGGACAACTGGATGCTGCTAGAGACTGGAAAATGGTGGCAGATGTTGGTCAACGGCTTATTTTTCCAGATATATTATTATTTTTTATTTCTTAGCAGACGCCCTTATCCAGGGCGACTTACAGTCGTTACAAGATATCACATTGTTTTTACATACAATTACATTTTTATTTATTTATTTATTTTTTTTACACATTATTTTTTTTACATACAATTACCCTTTTATACAGGTGGGTTTTTACTGGAGCAATCTAGGTAAAGTACCTTGCTCAAGGGTACAACAGCAGTGTCCCCCACTGGGGATTGAACCCACAACCCTATGGTCAAGAGTCCAGAGCCCTAACCACTACTCCACACTGCTGCCCAGATATTGTCTTGTGGTCTGGATCAGCACACCTTGATCACCTGGTAGAGTTAACAGTGCCATGGGAGGATGCTGCAGATGAGGCGTATCAGAGGAAGAAACTGCAGTATGCTCAACTAGCCGCTGAAGTGGAACAGCAAGGATGGAGAGTCTGGGTTTACCCAGTGGAGGTGGGTTGTCGAGGATTTGTGGCACACTCTACAACCCGGTTTCTCAGAGATGTTGGATTCAGTGGCCAAGAGTTGCGTCGCACAGTGAAGAACTTATCTGAAGCAGCAGAGAGGAGCAGTAATTTGCTGTGGTTGAGACGGAAAGATTCTGGTTGGGGATCTCAAGCACAATAGAAAGAAAGAAACGCTGATGTACAGGTAAGTAAGCTGGGCTGAGTTGAGTGGGGGATGGAGGGGGGACGCCAGAATCACCGTCGAGCCCTCTTGAGGTGTTGTGAGCTAGTCGACAAAATACCAAGGATGGAATGTGCCCACTTGAAGACCCCAGAGATGTACCCTACTTTGCTCAATCCAGATGGTTGTCATGCTGATGCGCTGGTGAGACCATACTGTGGTTGACCCCCGGAGCCAGCATCGCAGCCGTTGTGTGTGTTGACGCGCTAGGGAGGCAAATAAGCTGATCCCTGTAGCCAGCATTACACTTCAGCCATCAACACCAGGCAGAAGGATATCTACATCATCATATGTAAGGATTCAATATAAAGGACTGTGTTATTTTAAAAAGGTCACTGCAGCCAAAATACAAAGGAACAGAAGTCAAGGGATTGATTTCAATACTTTTTTAAAAAATATTGTAACAAACGTTTCGAAGGGCTGCAGGGACTAAAGACCAGAGGCCGCTGGACTACTGGGCTTCCACAAGAGGGCGCTGTCCTGAAAGCATAGAAAATAGTAATAAGGAAAACATGGAAAATAAATACTGTTGTGCAGTAGTTAGTGATACTTGCCTTGTGTCTGAGTGCATCCTCTTCAGGTCCTCTGGATCCACTGTGTTGAAACCCTGGTGGCCAACTCTGGAAACAGCAAAAGGCAATACCTGTGGAAAGAGAAAACCAAACACTTGAGACGAGTACGGATCCCTGGGGAATACTTACCTGGAGAAAGCATACTTGTCCTCAACGCTCCAAAGAAGCTCAGGGCTGAGATTCACTTGACAAGCCCTCACCATAGGAATTCCCATTACTGTGGTATAATTACCACAGTCACCCTCTCACCCTCATGTGTTGTACTTCTTTTTACCTGGTGAAGGCTAGCTTCAGCAGGGCTAGACAGGGAAAAAGAACAACAGTTTAGTTAGTGCCTAGTGGGCAGGTTTTTGTTTTTGATTTATTGTTTAATTACCAAACTGAACTGTGTAATAAATAAAACTTACCTTTGGTTAAGTACTTCTGGCGTTCCGACTCCTCTCTGCAAAGGCAAAAATGTGGCTACCACAACAAATACAGAACACATCATTCACAATATAATGACACACACACACACGGCCAATTAGTGCTCTCAAATAGACTTAAAGCTACAAAATGCTGAAAAGGAAAAATAAAATGGTAGTTAAGAGAAACATATGAATACCACTGGAATAACATTATTTTTTAACTAGATCGGTTTCAAGGTGCAACCAGCAGATAAGAAAATGCAAGCTGTAAAATCACGTAAAGGACCTATCTTTAAGCTGGAAATGTATCAGGCATTAAACAATGTCCATTGTGAAACATTCTTTGCTTGCCAATATAGTCTCCATTTCCCCCTGAACTCAGGATAGGCCTGGTATGTTGAAGGAAGTTCTAGCAGGCGTCCACATGTGTGTGAAACAGGCCATCTTGACAATCCCTCTATGGAGGTGAACGTAATTCTGACGTGCTCAACACACATGACGTCTGAGCCAGTCATGAAACATAACATCTTCTGTAAAGAAGCATCATCTAAACCTTTGAACTGCTGCAAATATTTCAAACCTTGAGTTGATGGTGATGCCTGCAGTACAAAAGTTTCAAAACATTTTTTGCAGTTGGC
Source organism: Acipenser ruthenus (assembly GCF_902713425.1). Lineage (NCBI taxonomy): Eukaryota > Metazoa > Chordata > Actinopteri > Acipenseriformes > Acipenseridae > Acipenser > Acipenser ruthenus. The sequence goes on along the minus strand of NC_081190.1, from coordinate 87,306,016 downwards.
TTTCTTTTCAACTTACATTTTCTCCATGTCACGGATTCACTTTAAGAATATCTCTAGAGACATCTAAGATTTTATCAAGGGCGTACTTTGGCTTTTGGATCGGTTCTTTGTGGGCAATCTGTAAGAAGGTAGCTTTTGTTTTCCTTGCTTGGGATGGTCAAGAAGATCCAGCAAGTCATCCCTGTCATCTTCTAGAAGATCCCCTGAATTGCTGCAGAGACCAAATCCCTTTATGTCTTGCTTATGTAAGGATCCAAACAAAATATCTAAAGTGATAGAATGCTCTCCAAATATGAGTGATACTGTAAATGCAAGAACAAGTTGAAGTGGGAAATAGTTGGGATCTGCATATCCCTTTGATAAAATTCTGCCAACAAACCTCCATTCCTCCTCCGGTCACCTAGGCATGAGTGCGGGAACACTAACATCTTCCCCTTCTGCTGCACGGGTTAAAAATTCTGTACAAAAGGCAGAATAGCTTCTCTTGAAACACCAGATACATCAACTCCTGCTTTGTCTAGAAATTAAAACTGTTGTGATACTGAATCAGGATCATTATTTGTTTATTTAGCAGACACCTCTATCCAAGGTGACTTACAGAGATTCTTGAACTGGATTCTTGAACTGTGCAATCATTTCCTCCAGAAGAGTTGCGTTGTGTAATCTGATGGTGGCGATTAGAAGCTGCCCTTCAGCGGGAGGGGAGGGTCCTCTTGAAGACGGTACAGTATGGCTAGTGTTATGCTCTTCTGAATCTAAGTGCACTACCCAGTGCAAAGTATCTGACGAGGGGCAGGTTATGTTTTCAGTTGACTGGCTCTGAGATTGTGTTGATACATCAAGTGGTAGAGTGTCATCCAATTGACAGGCTAGCGGCTCTTCAAAGAATGGCCCAAATTGTATTACCTCTTCTAAGTTGGCCGCATAATTTTTATTTATAAGCAAATTAGCTGCTCCAAACTCTTCAGATGTGGCATTTATAATTATAAAGTTTTCAGGAAATACTTTTGATGTGTCTGATCTGTATTCTACCATGTATCCTAATGGTATGTCTTGCTTTGTAAATACTGACTTATTTATGTCTTCTGGCCTGTCTCTGTCAGCAGCATTACTATGAACTTCAGTCTTGCTATGGATTTGATTGGGCTCTTTATTAGCTTTTATATCTGAAGCTTCATCACTCACAGACAAAATGGCTTTAGCCTTTCAATGTCTGGATCTGACATACTTTCTGCTGAAACTGTGTGTGGAAAGGTCAAATCTCACAATTCCCATTTTTACTATTGTATAGCTTTCTCTAACAGTAACTTCTTCATCCAGGACCGCTATCTAGGATGTCATGTATGAAATCATCCTATTTCCCTTTCTTAGATTTTCCATTTGAAAAAAAAAAAACAGGTTCTTCGCAAGCTGTAAAATCTCCTCTTGCTGTTTTGGGTAGATCAACTCCACGTGTTGCACCACCGCAACACTTACAAACTTGCTTCCCTTCATGCAGCCATTCTAGTTCAATTTTACAAGTAGTTTTTTCTGCAGATCTGTTTCCTCTACAGTCACATTTTCTCTTTCGTTGTCCACGCTAAGTTCATCTTGTTCCTAAGCTTCTCCAACAGAGTCTGTTTCTTTGTGTCTTTTACTGTCAACTTTGGATTCATGCGACTGCAGAAATTTACTGCAATCCTGTCAATGAAGATGGGGACATATTTCTCCAAACTGTCATCATCCATCAGTCCAATTGTTTCACTATCAATCTCTGAAGAAAAGAGATTGTAAACAGCACGCAGAGATGGGGTGTGTGTGTATTATATATATATATATATATATATATATATATATATATATATATATATACTTTTTGAGCTAATATATATATATATATATATATATATATATATATATATATATATATATATATATATATATATATAGTAACCGCAGCAAGGATGGGTAACAGCAGGGAGGGGGTTAATAGACTCCCTGCAGGAAAAACATGTGCGTATGCACAATATTGTAATTGTTTTATTGTTTGTTATCCCCTGCACCCGGGGGTGATTAAAAATGAGAACCGAGTGCAGGGTATTTAAGATGTGCAGCCTGTCTGTACGGGGCTGCTTAGAAGGAGGCAGATAGTGTGCTCTGTCTCCGAGCAGTCGCACCTAAAGTGCTGTGTCAAACCGGTGTGGGTTTTTTGTATGTTTGTTTGGCAGGTAAATGGCTTAGCCGACCTGCGAGTTAGTCAGGGACTTGCATGTGTAGTCAGCGCTCCAAAAACGGAGCTAGGTTTTTGTTTTTGTTTTTAGTTTGTTTTGTTTTTGTTAATTCAAAAAATAGCACAATCGTGCAGAAAAAAATCCATTTGTGTGTGTTGGGTCGTATTTTTAAAGGGGCAACGAATGTGAGTGGTTACAATCTTTTACAATATGTACACACACACACACTAAAGACCAAAAGTTTGAAAGCAAACATAAATATGGGAAGAAATTAAAAAGAGTGATATCACGTACATGTTACCTTAACAGATGTAGCATGCAATACATGGGTACACAAATAACCCCCTCAAAAAACATTCAATATAACTTTAATGTTTATTTAATCAAAATATGTTGATGAAACAAGGATTTAAGTCAAGTTACGCTGAATATGATTTTTTTTTTGTACCCATGTATTGATTATTAAGTATACCATGTTATTGTAACTAATACATTTGCTATACCATTTTTAAAAGTCTGTAAACAACAAATGACTTACAGCAAGACATGGGGATTGTATTACCCCTTATTCTCACTCAGACCTCTTACAAAATGCCCTGGTATCTCTGAATAGATAATCTTCCTCTTTAAAACATATACAATTTATCTCACAAGTAGAATGGTCCTCCGAAATGTTCTCCTTTTTCTAGGAAAGCAGTACATTTACATGAGACTTGATTAGCAGTCCATTGTTTTTCTTCTATGTGGCAGCAGTGCGCTTCTGCAGAAGATTGCATGGCGAAGTCTAGTTTTAAATATTTTTACTGTAGAACGAGACTTCTGAATAACCACGTGTATCTGGAAAGACCAACTATACACTGACTGTTGGCTGGATTTATTACATTTTTTGTATGTTTTACATCAGACCCATTAACACCAGTGACTGTTATAAAGAAAATAAAAATGTTGTCATAAAAGAAAACAGAATCTTAAAGAACGAATGCTACTATGCATGTATTGAAGTTGCAAAATTAGTTTTGTTGGTCTGATTACTTTTGCTGCATTCTAATCGGTACACTGATTGAATTAAAGTTCACAAAATATATAGAGTGTCCTAATCCAATTTCACAATGAAAGTGAGTAGTGCTATAATACACTATCACAAATAAAAACACAATTTTCCGACATTGAACAATGAACAGTATTTCCATTTAATGGTAAGTGGTACTGTATAACCTTTGCCATTCAAATTATCGCCCATTATGTACACGATTATATGTTATTTATAAACACATTTGATCAGAAAGGAACTTGATAAGAAAACCTTTAAACATATACAGTACACTAAGAAAAATAACAGAAGCTTTTGACTCTCCAAAGCCTTCCAAATTCTTTACTCCTTGTACGCTGTGCGAATGTAATGTGTTCTAACAGGATCCTTCTTCTCAACCAAAAGTAAAACATCATGAACTCTGACATCTGGTAAAATGCCAGGCAACTGGAAATGTAGTGATATTGATTGGAATGCATCGTAAATGTTCCATTAAGTGGTCTGTTAAATGCCTTTTATTTTCCCCCAATGTACAGTTTGTTGCAGATAATGCACTATACTATTCCTTCAGAGCTGCATGTAAAAGGTTCATGGATACTATAGTTGTCCTGAATAGGTGAAATCCATAAAATCAATTTCCTCACCTTCACTCTCCCAAGCAAACATTTCTGGCAGTGTCGATGCCAAACCAACAAAGCCAGAAACTTGTTTGGATGGCTGTCAGCACTCTCAAAAATGAAAGACAGTGAAACATCCATCTTGAGGTGAATAGATATGGATATATAAAACAAAAACTACTGGATACTTTCCACGTACAAAAAAAAAGATATAGCAAACCGCAATGTAATAGTTATGTACAATATTAAATAAAATATTTTTATACTGAAATAAATAAACCCAAATTAAGCTGTTGTTGGGTGTATACAGTTGTAGCCAGTTTACATACCCCAAAGGTCATTTATAATTTCTAGAAATTTCTTGAAAACAAAGAATTTTAAGAAAAATCTTTTGTATCAAGTTTTGCTTTTCTGGCTGAGGAAAAAAGTTACAAGAAATAGATGTCTACAATTATTTATTTCAGCATTATTAAAAAATGCAAATTCAAAAGTATTCATACCCTGACAAGGAAAGTTAAATTAATAGCTAGTTGAGACACCTTTAGCAATAATAACTTATTTTAAATGATTAGGATATTTGTCAATGAGCTTTTGGCATGATTCTTTAGTGATTTTTCTTCAACGCAAAATTGTTCCAGTTCATTCAAATTCCAAGGATTTCTCATGTGCACAGCCTTCTTCAACTCATACCAAAGATTCTCAATTGGATTTAGATCAGGACTTTGACTAGACCATTCCAGAACCTTGATTTTATTCTTCTTTAACACTAGAACCGCCAGGTTTATGCTACTACCTAGAACCACCAGCAGTAGTCATTTTGACGGGTACATTTTAAACAGCTTCGATATGAAAATGAAACACAAACTATCAGATACAACCCCAATGTGTTATTTATGAACATCATATCTAACATTTGCACAGCAGAAACACTGTATTTAAATGAAAAAATAAACATAAATGGCTTTATTTTCGAAATTAGCGCATATAATGTATGACGTAAAAAAATGAAAAACTATAATAAAATAAATATTTCAAAAGAAGATATTGTGTAAACAGATGTAAACTGCTATATGTACATTCGAAATTGTAAAAACTAAGTAATTATTTACAAAGATAACAAAAGGCTTTATTTTTTAAATTAGCGCATATAATGCATGACGTAAAAAATGAAAAACTATGATAAAATAAACATTTCAATAGACAATATTGTGTAAACAGATGTAAACTGCTCTATGTACATACAAAATTGTAAACATGTAACAAAAATGTAAAAGTAATTATTTACAACTTGTGTGCATTTACCACATACTGCTCTTTCACACTAGTTACTGGCATTGTTTTCTGTTGCGTGTGTCACTTGGTGTGCACTGTATCCAGGTACAGCTGCATTTCCCTGCCGCTTTGCAGTTTTCTGATCGAAATGTTTCTTCCAAAGCTCCGTGGCTAGCATCATAAGAGATCTCTACCCCAGTGCATTCATTGTACAAAACAATGGCAGTTCTCCAAGGAATTGATAGGATTACAATAGATATTTGGATAACACATATTTGGGACATTTGCTAGGAAATCGGGACTCTCCCAACCATATAGGGACTGTTGGCATGTATGCCTTCCAGCTGCCCCTTTATTTTGACAATTTCCATATAAAAAATGGCATTTTTTTCTTGACATTTTTCATTCTTAGCCCACAAGTAAATATTTTGGATAGTTTTCAAAACTATTTTTGCTTTATTTTTACAACACACGTTGATGTTGTTGATATGATAAGCGCATATATCTGCTTCAGGTACTGTATTGAATTTTTTTTCAAGGTGAAACGATGACCCGTGTTACACAGAACACTAAAAATAAAATGTCAAATATACAATATGTATTTCATTGGTTTTGTGGATTTGCTATATTTTAACATAATTTAATACTGCACATAATGATATGGTTTTGAAAATGCTACTTACCAAAACCGTGGCAGCATGTGAAATGTATTACATAATCATTTCCTTTATTCCGATTCCAGTGGTGTTTTCTCAATGCAAGATGTATTGTAGGCATATATACAGTGCTGTATAAAATCACATACACTGTACATATATTTTTTTATCATGCCGTTATAGGCCTACTGGCGAAATGGCCAGAGACAGTTGGTGCTTAACACATACTTAATTATTTTGGCCCTGAATTTTAGCATTTTTTGTCATAGAAAAGACAAATTTCACATATTTTATAACGTTTCCGTAGGCTACTTTTTTTTTTTTTTTTAATCGATGCGGTTTTCGTTTCACAAATCTACTGCACTTTGTCTATAAACTGTACTGTAGTATTCAGAAGTACACATTTCTCCCATTCACTTGCTAGATCACTCCATATCTCCAAACACAGACAGATATTTTGTCTAGCAAATAGATACGTTAACAGCGGATGAATTTCACAGTATTTTAAGCACAAATTTAATAGCCTACATTTCAACAGTCACTGCCGAAGCTGATTACTTATTCTTCTGGAAGTAATGGTCGGGTGTAACAGGGATACAAGGTTATATTTGCGCTGGGCCATGTTGTTAACAAGGCTGATATTGTCGTCCAGGCTTTACTGTGAAACCTGACTGTAACCAAGGAGGGTGTGAGCACATTCTACTGGACTGGAGAATAATGGCACAGGAGTTTAATTATGAAAACTTAAGTGTAAACAAACAAGTAAAAAAGATTAGCCTGTCGTCAGACATGTCATGTTAATACAAAATGCATTAATGTACTGCGCATTAAGAGAAATTCAGTGGGACATTTTTTTTATTTCAGGGGGGCATTGGCGCAGCCTAGCGCGAACACTGTGCATTGACTGTTCCTGTTGTACTTCAAATACAAACCTATGGATCATTGTATTTTCATATGTGAAATAAGTAACCTTTTCAAAAGTTTTTCTAAGCAGTGGAATGAATTTTCACATTTCTTCAATTTCCTTATCTCTGTAACCTCTAAAGCTACTTAAAAGCTGTTAGTAGGAAATAAGAAAGGGAATTGTTTGGTAGAGAGCAGCTGGGAAAAAAATCTTTCATTAGAAGAGGATTAAGAACAAGAAAGAAAGATTAACTTTTAGCTAAAGGGATGCAGGAAAGTAATGAAAAGTAAAGCAGTGGGTAGGAATGCAAGATAAGCTAGGCACCAACATTCATACACACACACGCACATATATGCATTCACCATTATCAAATCATCATTTGATGTTAGATAATGTAATGATCAGAGTAGTATTAAATCAAGATATGCAATGCTTAGAGGGTCAATGTGAGTTGTTTATGTTTACAAAACCATATTAAGTGGATATGTTAGGGTGTACACGGTGCTATAATAAATACATGTAGAAGCATGAAGTATTCTGAGTGAATCAGCTTCATAATGACAGCATTCTTTGTGAAACAGACATCCAGTTGGAGACTTGTTCAGATTTTTCCATGTATATGATTAAATTCAATTTACTTGTCCTCTATGGTTATTGAGTACAGTATTTGTAAAATGTTTTTAGACTATGTTTTTTTTTTTCTTTTTAGATGCATACAATGCACTGTCTGTAAGATGTCCTTTTTTACTTTGTGCTGGATTTAGGGATTCACATGGGTACTATATTTACTATCTGAAGTAAACTGAACAGCACTGCTTATATGATGGGCGGGGCACGGGCATAATTTACGTGGGGAGCGGGGGGTCACGCCCCCCCCAATATTTAAAGGAGCTCAATCCGCCCCCCCCCCCCAATAATGTATGTGACGGTTACTTTAAATTATAGAGCAGACAGAGGAGAAAAGAATGTTGGTGGTCAGCATATCAGAACGAAGAAAGTATGGGGAGGCAGGGCTGAGCACTAGCACGAAAAGAGAGTGTGATTCTGAGGTGATTGTCGGAGAGGAGAGAAGAAACAAAAATTAGTGTAACGAAATAGGTGTGATTTCTAATATAGCCAACACGGTTATAAATTCTAATTTATTTTTATATTCCCCTGTACATATCCTTGTTAAACCCCCCTTGTTTTAGTGTAGATACTAGATAGTCTTATTTTTTTTTGTTGTCCCGTCGTCTGGAAGACTCTCCTCTGTATCGGTTAGCGCTCGGGACGACCGTCAAGTTCCGACTTCCACCAAAACCAACCAAAGCAACGCGGTAACTAAGAGGGAGAATAAAGAGGCTGCTGAGAGCCCTTTATTCCATCGCCATCTCCTCTGGACTGACGGTAAATACAATTTACTGGACGTAGTGGACAGTACTACCCTGCCTGAAGGGATTTTAATTTTTTTTACCACTACGCACCCAAGCACCGCTTGGGCCCGCAATGTTTATTCATTGTTGTCTGTTTGTGTTATTTTAGTTATCTGTTTACCTGGGTGTTAAATGTATCTCCCCTATGGAGATTAATACTACTGGCCAGTGGTAATTGTGTTAAAAAAAAAAAAAAGTCCTGTCACCAAGTGTTTATTGTCTGCCTATATATACTCTAATCTGCTACGGGGTTGTTTTATTATCAGGGTTGCCTGTCCACCACGTTATTTTGTATACATTTTAATTTAATTAGTATTATATATATAGAGAGAGAGATATTATTTTATCTGCCTTATTTACCGGAATATAGTCTGGCTGTGCTATTGTCCCTAGACTCCCTACTGTTTATTATTTCACCTGGTAGCTTTATTTATTTATTTTTGTGACACAATGTTATAATTATTATAATAATATTTATATTTGAGTTTATTTACCCCCCCCCAAACATTGAGTAAACATTGTTTATTTCTGAAGACAGCATTTTAGTATACTGTATATTTTATGTTCCTGGGGCTGTGCACAACTATATACTATCCCACACAACCATCAGGTGGAGTCACCGTGCATTTTATCAGGTCCCTAGCCGGCAGCATTATAGTTAGCTAGCTAGCTAACGTTAACCGACTTAACATTACGTTTGTTCGCTAAATGCATGCGTTGACATGAAACTACATGAGCTACAATCCGCTGGCTAGGTACCGTTGGCTAACGTTATCAAGTTCAAATTCTATGTTTTTCAATAGAATACTTTAATGTTAACGTTAGCTAACAGCATGCCTCTTTCAACCTGTTTAGCTAGCAGGCATGAATCTTAGCTAGCTAATGTTAACGTAAATGGTAAGTTAACGTTAGCTATCTGGCTAATATACGTTTTTAGTGAGCTAGCTATGTTCTCATAATCATAATTTCCCCGGTCTTTGTTATAGCGACTGCAATACAATGTCCACGTCTGCCAAGCGGCAAAAGTCGGACAAGGAATTTCTTTCATGGAGTGCTGAGAAAAGTAAGTGCAGTCAGGCGACATTATCTAGGACTCTCATAGAAGGCAATTACCTAGCTAGTAAGCTAATTAAGTGCTTTTTGTTTTAATTTTTATATGGTGTAACTGCAGAGCCCATAATCTGTACATCTTAACGTTAGTTTGGTCACTTTCTTAATCTATGATCATGTTAACTGTTGGATGAAGTTCAGCAGGAGAGGGATGCTATAAACAATGAGAGAGAGGAAAGTTCAGGAGGTAGTCAAGTTTCTCAGGTGAGGTTGTATGTGCACTACACTAGATCTCATAATAAATCTTTACATCTTTTGAGTTTGATCTCTCTCTTAATCTGTGGTAATGTTACCTTTAGGATGAGGTGCAGCAGGAGAGGAAAGCTAGAAACAGAGAGAGAGATGAAAGAGCAGGCAGTAGTCCAGTTTCTCAGGTGAGGTTTTATGCACATCACACACACATTTGAGTATTGGAGAGTATATGATCACATAGCCTATTTCTGATTGAATATTACACATTTGTAATTGTAAAGATATTCCTTTATATACTTGTGACAGAGAGAGAAAGAATTCAAACTGTAAATCTCCCTCCCGACCAAAGAAGGCGCTTGGTAAGGTGGATCGTATGCTTCCTCCTAGATGGACTGCCTTGACGGTAGGCGGAAACCGGAAGGTGACCATATTAGGGGGAGCGCGTAGTTGCATGTACCTGGAAGGATTCCATTGCAATCAGCTGTGGGTCGGGCCCCTATTGGAGAAACCATGGCAACGGGTTGCTTGCAGGGAGGAGGTTCTGGGTACAAAGGGGAAGCAGCTACGTTAGTACGCCCTTGCGCTGATGACGATATTCAGCCGGAGCCTGTGCGTTTGTTATTGTTTTGTTTGTGTCGTTATCAGAGGAGGAGTGAGAGTCGGGAACTGCAGCCGCGGAGCCAGCATTAGACCCAGAGCACGTCCCTCACAGCACAACACAGCACAGCACCAGCACTCGCCACGACCCCAGAGAAAGAGCACAGTTTCGTGCACGGAGGATTGTGGTTCAGGAGTGTCATTCTTTTGTTATTAAGGACTGTAAACCTGCCGTGTTCCCCCCGATACCATCGCTGGAAAAAGGGGGGGTTTATTATTATTATTTATTGTAATTATTGAAATTAAAAACACAGACATTTTTGGGAGAACTCTGGTCTGGACATTGCCTTTATTATCACCACTCACATCCTGTTCACAATACTGTACATGTTTAAATAAGAATGCATTTAAGGTCAATGTAGTTAATTCTATTTTCCTATTGTTTATTTATAAACATGTAGCCATGACTCACAAATGAATTGACTTTAGTATAGTACCTGAATTAAAATTTAAAATGTAGTACCTGAATTAAAATTTGAAATCATACTGTATTTTAGGAAGTGCCGATGCTGGCTATTAATGATAGCTTAAGAACAGACAGAGAGAGTGAAAGAGAGAGCAGCAGTGAGACTAGAGAGACTGAGCATCAGCAGAAGCTGACAGAGGAAGGGGATGATCTTGAAATAAGCCCAAATCAGCCAAACTCAAAAGTGATAGTTTCCCAAAGGTTATCGAGTAAGACTCTACATTTTCAAGATAGATGGTTTAAAGATTACACCTGGCTCCACTACAGCCCCTCTTTGAAAGGAGTGCTCTGCTTCTATTGTTCGAAATATTTCCATGCCAAAAAATCCCCTCTCGCCAGCAAAGCAGACCCTTTGTTTTGTGTGGGTTTTGCAACTGGAAAAAAGCCATTGAGAGATTTGGAAAACATAGTGAAAGTCAGTGTCACAAAGCAGTGACCACACACATCCAGGAGGCAAAACCTGTTAACACCCAGCTCTAGTGCATTTTTAAAACAACAAGAAAAAGCCAGATCTTGCCTTCTGAAGATAGTCAGCTCATTGCAGTTTTTGGCTCGACAGGGTTTGGCTTTCAGAGGCCATGAAAATAAAGAGGGTAACATGCACGAGCTATTAAAACTCAGAGCAGAGGATGATCAAAAACTGTCAGCATGGCTAAAGCATAATCAGAATTACACTAGCCCCAAGATTCAAAACAAAATCTTGAACATAATAAGCCACTCCATTGTGAGAAACATTGCAAAGCAAATAATTTCTCTGCCATTGCTACAGTACTCAGTGATTATAGATGGGACACAGGATATGTCCACTGTCGAACAAGAATTCATCTGCTTGCGCTTTGTGGATGACAACCTGCAACCATGCGAAGAGTTTGTGGGTCTTTATGAAGTATCATCAACAACGGGGAAAAGAATTGCCAAAGTTGCAACTGACATGTTACTACGTCTCAATCTACCTCTCTCAGGACTGCGTGGGCAAACCTATGATGGCGCTGCAAATATGTCCGGGCACTGCTCAGGAGCACAGTCAATTTGATCACTCAAGCAGCCTGCTCAGCTTCTCCAGTAGTTAGAGATTCCATGCAGTGGGTTCACGAGTTGGGGGCGCTTATTCAGACAGTCTGGCAAATTCAAAACAATCTTTACAGAAGTAGCAAAATCAGAAAGCGAAAATGTCACTTCTCTCAAACCTCTGTGGCCCACTAGGTGGACAGTTCGCACCCCAGCCATTCAGTTTGTCCTCAACCAATACGAGTCGGTGTTGATTGATTTGGAGGAAATGGCCTCATCTAGTTCCTCTGATTCAGCTTCAAAAGCTAATGGCCTTCTTGAAAGATTTCAGAAGGGAACTAAAGTCCTTGGGCTTATCCTTGCTACAGATGTGATGGGGGATTTGGAGGGTCTGAACATCTCTTTACAGAAGCCAAACCATAGCAGGAATGTTAGCTGCAGTGGAACATGTTAAAATCAGCCTTGAGGGGAAAAGAACAGAGGAAAACTTCACTGCATTGTATGAGAGGGCAACAGGAGTAATTCATTCCATTGGCATCCAACCAATTCAGATGCCTCACGTGAGAAAGCCACCCAAATGCTACACAGGTCCGGCTGTGCCCTATGCACCCCCCACCTCTCAGGAGTACTACAGCGTACAGTACTTCAACTTAGACACTGTTAATATACAGCTCAGAGAGCGATTTGACCAGGAAAGCCTGCACAACCTACAAAAATTGGAGAAAGTTCTCCTTCTTGGAGAGGTCGACAATGTTGTGGACCAGTATCCTAAATTGCAACATGATTCCTTACAGGCCATGTTCATGTCAAATTACACCTACAATTCTAGCACAGAGGTAGCTAGCATTATGAGGAGCATGTTGCCTGAGGTTGGTGGGCTTTTTAGTCAAATTGAGGCCCTTGTGAGGCTATTGCTGGTCGTCCCTGCCTCCTCTGCTGAGGCTGAGAGGAGCTTCAGTGCCCTGAGAAGGCTGAAGACCTGGCTTCGCACCTCAATGACCCGAATTCGGCTGAACAGTGTGGCTGTATGCCATGTGCACCAAGAGAAACTGGATGGAAATGGAAACTGGAGAAACTGGAAATGCAGTCTGCCAGAGATTCATTGAGGCCAACAATCGTCGCAAGAATGTTTTTGGATCAATTCTGTGAATTATTTAACTCACTTAACCTCAGACAGCCAAAAGTAGTGTAGTTATTGCTTTTGTGAGAGCCATACTCCATAATGCTGTTTTATGTAAATATGTTGGTAAACAGAATAAAATCTAGCTGAGCATTATTGAGTTAAAACAGTACAAGGGGAGAAGTCGATTTTAGGGAACAGTGGGACAGCTCTTTTGGGAGGAGAATGTAGAGAGACTAGAAGGAGAGATTGGAATGAGTTATAGATCACAGTCATAACATTAGTGAGGTTTATTATTTGTTGGCACTCCTTCCAACTCTCCAGTTTAGTCTGTTCATTGAGTAAATAAAATGCCCCATGGCAATGTTATTAAACTCTACCTAACACTCCTAGTCTTTTATGCATTTGTTTATTGTTCAATTTCAATTGTAGGATATGTTTTTACATGAGTTACCAGTCACTTTACAAACAGGCACATAGATTTGAATGATGCAAACTACTGAAACACTATTTCATTTGACTATTTATTGTTACACTGATAATGTGGGATACAAATACAACATTAGTTTACCTGTACTCACTTAAACCCAAAAAACATGAATATTAGACATTCCAGTTGTTCTACTGCAATGCATGCTGGGACATGTGCATATTATAAAGTTATATGCATTTATATTGGCTGCCACCAGTTCCTTACATACACCTGATTTGGGGTTTCATACATCATTTACAAGTTCACTTGGACAAAAGTAGTGTTTTGAAACACATCCAGGAGGCTGTGTGGTCCAGTGGTTAAAGAAAGGGGCTTGTAACAAGGAGGTCCCCGGTTCAAATCCCACCTCAGCCAATGACTCATTGTGTGACCCTGAGCAAGTCACCTAACCTCCTTGTGCTCCGTCTTTCGGGTGAGACGTAGTTGTAAGTGACTCTGCAGCTGATGCATTGTTCACACACCCTAGTCTGTAAGTCACCTTGGATAAAGGCGTCTGTTAAATAAACAAATAATAATAATAATAACATATCCATTTATCACTTCTGACACCTCACTTCTGGGGTTTCAGAACATTGAAATGGTGTATTGAAACATGTTCTTTTAATAGTATAACAAAAGTATGATTTTATGTTTGCTTGACTATATTTTGTTATTAGAGTTCCTATATGGGTTTTGCTCATAAGTCATAACACCTGGCATTTGCATATGATTTAACGTTTTTCATTACATAATATTAATTATATTCTATAATACTAATTTCTTTATTACATAACTCTATAATACTAGTAATACTATTCCAGACGCATCATTCCCCCACGAGGACGGCTGGCTGGTTTCAAGAATTGGCCCCCCCAATGTTCAAAAGAAAGTTACGTCCTTGGGACAGGGCTTTGTAAATAAAAATACAATATTGGAATAATATATAGTAAATAGATATCGTTGTTGGTGGGTAAGGGCTACTTAAGGGGAGCCTGCAAGCTCCTCGGGGTAGCAGTGTGATTTGTTGTACAGCTGTTAAGAGTCATATCTACCGAATAAAAGAATTGCTGTTCTGGACCTGAATCATCTTGTCTCTTCTCGCCTGTTCTATTCCTCCTATATATATATATTGTGATGATGTGTATGTACCAGACAGTAATTTGGAGGCTTTAGGACCATGGGGGGTAGCCACACACTGTGTTGAAACAAATGTAACAAGTGTTTAATTGTATAATTAATCGGAAAATGCTGATCAGATGGAAGTGATCAGGTTGGGGTTAAAAAGGGTTTCAGTTTGTGTGTTCGAAAAGAGGGTTGAAGTGGTGAAACAAGCGTGTTGGACAAAAGGTTTTCTTGTAACAAAATAAAGGTACGGCGATCCTTGACAACGAAGTTCTGGACGGTGATTTGGCTGAGGTGATTCTGGGAATTAGTTTAAACAGGGGAACAGGCTTACCCTGCCCTGCGTTAGTTAGCCTTTCTGTTTCTCAGTTTAGTTAGCGCCTGAAGAAAGGCTAGGTTTTGTTTTGTGTGTTTTTGTTTGAACAGTTTGCTAAATAAACGTACGCCACGGCGTTTAAAGAGCACTACCCTTGTTTTGTGTATAATTAAAGTGACAAACACCTGTTGGAAAGAACAAAGTACACCACAATATATATATATATGAGTGTCACAAAGACGGCCGGAGTGGGTGGCGTCAGACCAGATGCAGGAAATAAACAACGGAGACTTGGAGTTTTGGTGAGGCTGAGCGCGTGATCGCACTCAGCATTTAATAATTAACAGACAGAACAGAAAATAAAAGGTTTTAAACACAAAACAGGACACGGCACTGGTAGCCAAAATAAACAGGTAAACAAAACGGACTAGACAGTGCACAGACAGACAAACGAAACACGGTGAGTGAGACACTTCTTTTCTTCTTATTATTCTTCTTCTTCTTCTTATTATTATTCTTTTTACCTCCTTCTCCACACTCGTTCTCCACTCACCGAACACCCAACACTGAGTGAAAGAAATGTGCATCTATATATACTGTTGTGCTGGGATTCAATTACTAATTAATTACTCACTTGAATCCCAGCACGTGAATTAGTTAAGTGTACTCCCGTGACCACACATTACATTTTACCAGCACGTGAAGTGATTTGTGCCCTCCTCGTGCCTAAATACAAATATACATTTTTAAATACACGTGAAACACAGACCCGTTTATATCCCATGTACCAATGACTATACACCAACATTAACACACGCACGCAACATACAACACATAACACACAATTGCACACAGGGGCGGGGCACATTGCCACAATGAGAGA
The DNA here is from genome assembly GCF_902713425.1 of Acipenser ruthenus. Lineage (NCBI taxonomy): Eukaryota > Metazoa > Chordata > Actinopteri > Acipenseriformes > Acipenseridae > Acipenser > Acipenser ruthenus. The sequence continues at coordinate 87,290,569 of NC_081190.1, read as the reverse complement.
GAGAACTTTCCATTGGGCAGTAAACATCACTTCACATTTACTACATTATCAATCAGTACGTAATACACTTTTTTCCCCAAAGTTTGTTTACTGAATCTTCCAGTTTTCAGAAAAATAGAATACAGACAGCACAGACCCAATAATGCCTCACACACACATACAACAAAAATAAAGAGAAAACATTGAGAACCAGAAGGAAGGAAAAGAGGGAGAGAGAGAGAGTCATACTTTTCAATTACAATAGATTGTAAGGCTGTGGGATTGGAGTCAGTCTGAGTTGGTCAACATACAGCAGAAAAGGTTGCCATTTCTGCTGTACCCCCTTAGAGTATATTTCAGTTTTTCCAATTTTAGAAAATATAGAAGATCCCTAACCCAGTGTACGTGAGAGGGCAGGGCAGCTTGCTTCCAAACCATTAAAATCAGGCATCTTGCCAACAAGATGGTAAAGTCAGGGTGTCAGATTGTAACTTTGTTCAGAGAGTGTCACTGGGCACAACTCCAAAGAGAGCTGTTAATGGGGACGGATCAATGGGTTCTTTCAGAACTGTAGAGAGTGTCTCAAAAACAGAAGACCAGAATGGAACCAGCCTGTCACAGGCTCAATACATATGTATGAGCGAGGCAAGTTCTCGCTTGCACCTGTCACAGATGGGGTCCACTCCCAGGTAGAATTTAGCCCATTTGACTTTCAAAAGATGTAACCAGTGTACAATTTTGAATTGTATGTCAGGCGCAAACTGATAAGGAGTGTATTCTACCAAGAATGGATTCCCACACTTCATCTGGGACATCAAGGCCTATATCCTGCTCCCATGCAGTTTTTATTGATGATAGGGACAGGCAATGCAAAGAGGATAATGCCATACATTTTTTACAACTCCAGATCCGAGTTCAATTGTAGATTGGACCTCTTGTTTTTTTGTTTGAGGTTTACATTTTTCACTACATTTATTTTATTCAGGTTTTGGGGAGGTATTTCTTTATCTTAGGAGGGTTTGTTTATTTATTTATTTATTTATTTATTTATTTGTTAGTTTAGTTAGTTCGGTATTCATATATTTGGATATATATATATATATATATATATTTATTTAGACATTAATTCATTAAAGTACTATATATGTATTTTTATGTTTTCAATTGATTTATGTTTGTTTAGTGGAAATATTAATAGCCCAATAATGAGGGCATATTAAAATAACATGAATGTGTTCTCTGTACACACTACATTATGTAAAAATACAGATATGTACAATAAGCTTAAACAGTACAGTAGTAAAATCAAATGAATACCTAGCAGTTTTTTTTTCTTTCGTCTATCCTGCATGTAATGTCGTCAATGTCGTTACATTGATGCCTATAACGCATCTATTATTTTAAATTGAAACTAAATTGTTTCAGCATATTTTATTTTTATCTTAGTTTACTTAGAATTAGCCCCAAATAAATCATAGTGTTGCAGTAACACATTCTGGCTATACAGGACCTTAAATATCTGCCATTTCAAATCAGTGCACAGCTTCTACTGCCTATATTTTTTTAGGCTCAGCTCACCGTTACCACCCCTGCGCTGACTCGGGAGGGCGAAGACGAACACACGCTGTCCTCCGAAGCGTGTGCCATCAGCCAACCTGCTTTTTTCACACTGCGGACTCAACATGCAGCCACCCAAGAGTTACAGCATCGGAGGACAACACAGCTCTCGGGCAGTTTACAGGCAAGCCCGGCCAGACTACAGGGTTCGTTGGTGCGCAGTGAGCCGAGGACACCCTGGCCAACCTAAACCTCCCTCCCCCGAGCGACGCTCGGCCAATTATGCGCCGCCCCCTGGGAGCTCTCGTCCACGGTCTGGAATAGCCTGGACTCGAACCGGTGACGTCCAGGCTATAGAGCGCATCCTGCAATCCACGCCTTTACCGGATGCGCCACTCGGGAGCCCCGACTGTAACAGAATTTTAAAAGGAATTTGTTTTTTAAAATATTATTTCATGAACGCATAAGTGGAAATAAAATGATGTATAGGCTCTAATTTACCAGTACATTTTTACGCAAATCATTTGTTTTTAAAAAAAATAAAACCCTTGATATCTATGTAATTTGTCAACAGAAGGTGAGATTTTTTAAAAATAGATTTCCTGTTTGTGGCACCAATCCCTGAACAGTAGAGTTAATATAACAATGTATTGGAACCTGTGAATTTGATGGATTTGTATTTATTAATTATTATTTGAATATAATGTAAAAAAAGAGGTTGTTCATAAGGAGCCCAGAAGTTCTACTTATGTTTGCATAAAAGACAAAAGAAAATGCAATTCTCAGTTCTTTTGCATTATATTTTGCTATTAAACTCTTTCATGGAGTGTTACATTTACTAAAATTAAAAACAATAATAATAAAAATGCTTTTAAAAAGACCACATTTTTAGATTCTATTTGTTTTTTAAGTATTAAGAACTTTGCACACTGGATCCGTTCCGTCATTTAGAATCCGTCATCCGAAAAAGTCGTCCGTCAATCCATTGCACACTAGATGTGTTAATATCGTACTTCAGAGCGCTGATGTGCAGTAGAGGCTTCGTAGTAAATATACCTAGTTTCAGTATTTTAATAAAAAAATAAATACAATTATGTTAATTCCTAGATAACTTTGAACACAAAAAATGTTAAATGTAGTATAAACTTAATGATCAGCAAACGCTGATGGAAAACGCTAATTATTACGTTTCTACATACAATAATGTTGTTATGCAATATATATATATATATATATATATATATATATATATATATATATATATATATATATATATATATATATGATATTACATAACACAGTTGTCATCAGGAACCATATGACCAATATTTAATTTTTCAAACACTATATATATATATATATATATATATATATATATATAAAGTTGGGAAGCTAGCAATGAGCTACCGCAAATACTTTCCATCACTTTCATGTACTGCCCCTCTTTTCTGACTGTTAAGCCCTGACCGCTTTCCCTGACACGGCACATTTGCACATGCAAGAAATTGGATGTATGTTTATTCCACTTGGCAGTACCTAATTGAAGATAATAATATAAACTTTCTGAAGAATGCTTTTGTTGGAGAACACCTGTAGCGCAATACGGTTAATTCTTTATATATATATATCAATTAGATGGGTTTACTAATGTAGCAAATCAGGCCATTTTGTTGGTGTACTGTATGTCAGGCGGTTTGGCAGATTACATTTGAAGTACAGTACATGTTCAGTGTGGATTTACCTACTTCTCCCACTGATATATTTGGTACCCTGGATATTTTGTGGGACTCATCTGGGTTGTGCTGGATTAAGTGTGTTGACGTTTCAACAGATGGCGCCGCTGTAATAATGGGGAATTACACTATGTAACACAATTTTTGTTCCTGGGTAGTAAGTGTTATTTCCTAATTGCTTATGCCTCAAAAGTATAGAAAATGGCTATTATTCCCCACAAACTTTGCTTTTGTGACCAGGACAGTGATATTTTGAAATTTACCTATTTCCAATGAGAAAACGGGCGAATTTGTGTCTTTTCATTCACATAAAGTCAGAAAAAAACAACATATGAATCCAAATTAACATGTATTTATACTAAAGTAATACAAAAATGACTACAAAAGATTTAGAAGTGAGTAGTTTTTCAAGATTTACGATTATACTGTAAATCACTTTCACGAATCAGCCCCCAAATGTAGTCTCCCATCATGTTCTCGTTATACTGTCCTTCATTGACAGCTCATCCAGGAGCCTCAAAGCCGTGCTGCTCCATAATGGTAACAAGCACCCGTCTCTTCCCCTGGCTCACTCGGTGCACCTCAAAGAGGATTACAACAGCATCAAGACCTTGCTGGACGCCTTGAAGTATGATGAGTACGGCTGATGCCACCACTGCACATCAAATTGGGCCTTATGAAACAATTTGTCAGAGCTCTAGATAAGGAGTCGGCAGCCTTCAAGTACCTTCAAGACTTCTTCCTTAAGCTGTCTGAGGCAAAGGTCAAAGCCGGTGTCTTCGTCGGACCACAGATAAAGAAGATCCTGGAGTGTAATGAATTCCCCAAGAAGCTCACTAGTAAGGAGAAAGCGGCTTGGAACAGCTTTGTCGCAGTGGTTCGGGGCTTCCTGGGCAATCACAAGGCCGAAAACTATGTGGAGCTGGTTGAGACTCTGGTGAAGAACTACGGCACAATGGGCTGTAGGATGTCCCTCAAAGTCCATATCCTTGATGCTCATCTTGATAAATTCAAGGAGAACATGGGAGCATACTCGGAGGAGCAAGGCGAGCGCTTCCACCAGGATATACTGGACTTTGAACGCCGCTACCAAGGACAGTATAACGAGAACATGATGGGAGACTACATTTGGGGGCTGATTCGTGAAAGTGATTTACAGTATAATCGTAAATCTCGAAAAACTACTCACTTCTAAATCTTTTGTAGTCATTTTTGTATTACTTTAGTATAAATACATGTTAATTTGGATTCATATGTTTGTTTTTTGACTGACTTTATGTGAACAAAAAGACACAAATTTGCCCGTTTTCTCATTGGAAATAGGTAAATTTCAAAATATCACTGTCCTGGTCACAAAAGCAAAGTTTGTGGGGAATAATAGCCATTTTCTATACTTTTGAGGCATAAGCAATTAGGAAATAACACTTACTACCCAGGAACCAAAAAAAAAAAAAAAAATTGTTACACGGTGTTATTTGTCTTGCAAAGAATACTGCACAGGAAAGCACTAGCAGCCAAAAATATGGTACCAGAGCTTTAGAGATCCTGAAAGATTGCTGCTTTACCATGGCAAAAATTAACAAAAGTATCTCCTGATGAATGCATTTGTTTAATCCTTGATTTGATTCCTTGATATACTGACCCATCCCTCAAAAACCATGTGATAGAACATCTGCGAATGTCCAGTGAAAAGCAAACAAAGAGGTTCGATTATTTAACAGCATAATAAATAGTTACATTTGGTACTGAGAGAAATCTAACTGTTTCACGCCTGTGTTGCGATGTGAAAAAGTTTAATCCACCCCCTTGTCAGTACATAGTTTGTACTGTTTATCTGTTGAGATCTGCCCACAGCCCAGGAATATGTTAATGAACATTTGCATTATTGTTGTGAAAGTGTATGACAACATAACATGTTTTCTAATTATCTTTGGAAAAAATTCTTCCATAATTTAGATAACTGGGCTATTAGTAAACACAGGAAATGTGTTTCTTCACTTTTTGCTGTTGAATACATAAATACAATCATTTAAGTCACTTATCCATTTCCCAGCAATCATATGGACTCCCCTGTATGGAAAAGCTTTATATCCACACTGTCATTATGACAGTCATAACTACAATACTTATTCCTTGGTGTCAATCACACAGTTAGGGGACAGCATATTTTTGTTAAATGACTTAAGAGACTTTGTGTGTTTAATGCTTTAATTAAGAACACAGTCAGACTTTTTTGCTTTGAATAACATTTAAATCCATGAATAAATTCACCATGCCGAAGGATGGCTTCTAGCTGTAGAAAATGTAAATGTAATTTCACTAGAGATTGCAAGAACACTGTTGTTTTTTTAAAATATTTGAAACATTTAAAATTCAGATCACAAAATGTATCAGTCAAGCGACAATAAAGCATCGCATTTTATTTCTGTCTTATTTAAATTTATAACAGTTATGTGTCCATTATTAATAGAATAATCATGAAGTTCTCCCACTTAATAGAAGTTGAATTTCCACTGATGAACAGTAAGATAGCAACTTGCCCAGTATTGCAAAACATGATTATATATTAGCATATTTATCACCCTTTGAAATGTAAAATGAGAAACTGTTTGGAAACAAGGTATATGTCTGAAGTAATAGTGTTAGGGAAAACAAAAAAACTTCTATACTCTATGTTGCCATGGAAACAGAATGCTATATTGAAAAAATGTATCTTAGTTGAATGGAAGCAGTCAGGGGCTGTATTTTTTTTCACCGTTCTTCATACTGTGCAAGTCCTTCCTTTTACTAAGATGACAAATGTTCTGTGACATCATGCCTGTTGGCAATGACCTCTGATCTCTGTACTTTAAATATACTTTGACTGCCAGAACATAATAACATCACTTTGTGTGCTGCACAGAGGTCCACAGGTGGGGCCCTAGTACTTATTGCAGAGAAAGTTAATTTAGTTTTAATGGCAGTGTTGTGAATATACATTCTGCAAAATGAAGAAAATGTAAAATAAATAAATAAAACATGAATGTTATGTTGATGATGAGAGGTATTATTTTCAACCTTTTTTTCTGCCAATGATTTTACAATTTAGCCATGGTGTGTCACTATATTAGGTTCATTTCTAGGTTTAGAATTATAAAAGTACAAGTATACAAGTATTCAAATTAATTGCATACCTGATAATTGAATATTCCTGTTAACTTTAAAAAAAGTGAAGCACCTTTCTTATGAAAATGAACATGCAGTAGATTCCTGTTAATTGCATATTCCTGTTAATTGCTTATGAAAATGTGCCTAGCAGTTTCATGCATTTAACCAGACTATGCAGTTATAAGGAAAATGTATGTATATTTTCATACAAAATGTGCTTTACAACTGTATGCAGTTATCAGGTATACATTGTAATACAATGTAATACATTGCATATGTTACTGATAATTGCATAAAACTTTTAGGCACACATGCTATGTAATTAACAAGAATCTACTGTAATATGGCTTAACATGAAGTGCTTCATATTAGTTAAAGTTGGATTGCAGTGCTACTTGCATAGGTCTCTTAATAAATTCAGTAGATATAGAACATTTCACAAGCATAATTGTGCCCTGTGACACGATGAATGGTGCAGTGCAAGAGATGAATGATGTCCAGACTGTTGTCTCCCAAAAATAATCAACTTTTAATCAAAAAACAGAAATAGTACAAAAATAATCCACACTGGAAAATAATAAATAGCCCCACTACCAGCGATGGAATTGGGGCAAAACACACCAGGGTCCAAACTCAAACAAACGAAAATAAACAGACACTCCGATAACCACAGTCCTCCGTGCACGAAAATGTGCTCTTCTTCTCCGGGGCTTGTGGTGCGTGCGCTGTGCAGTGTAGTGCTGTGTGATGAGGGGCGTGCTGGCTCGCTGGCTACAGCCTCCCGTCCTCCGGCTCCTCTATTAACAGACAAAACAAAAACACGTAATACACACAAAACAAACATCGGCTCTGGCCGGTCGCTTTCATTACCTCAGCGCAAGGGGAGGTTTTGACGTAGCTGCTTCCCCTTTGTACCCAGCAAACTCCTCCCTGCAGTCAACGCGTCGCCTGGTTTCTCCAGTAGAGGGCTGCCCCGCAGCTGACTGCAACGGAATCATCCTGAATACTTGCAGCTACGCGCCCCTCCTAATATGACCTTCCGGTTTCCAGCTACCACCGAGGTAGTAGATCTAGGAGGCAGCTTACCTTCCCCCTTACACAGTGCCCTTTCTAATCGGGAGGGAGATTTACACCATCGATCCTTTCTCTCGCTATCACATGCCCTCATACTAAATTTGTTATATACAGACGTGCTCAAATTTGTTGGTACCCTTACAGCTCATTGAAATAATGCTTCATTCCTCCTGAAAAGTGATTAAATTAAAAGCTATTTTATCATGTATACTTGCATGCCTTTGGTATGTCATAGAATAAAGCAAAGAAGCTGTGAAAAGAGATGAATTATTGCTTATTCTACAAAGATATTCTAAAATGGCCTGGACACATTTGTTGGTACCCCTTAGAAAAGATAATAAATAATTGGATTATAGTGATATTTCAAACTAATTAGTTTCTTTAATTAGTATCACACATGTCTCCAATCTTGTAATCAGTCATTCAGCCTATTTAAATGGAGAAAAGTAGTCACTGTGCTGTTTGGTATCATTGTGTGCACCACACTGAACATGGACCAGAGAAAGCAAAGGAGAGAGTTGTCTGAGGAGATCAGAAAGAAAATAATAGACAAGCATGGTAAAGGTAAAGGCTACAAGACCATCTCCAAGCAGCTTGATGTTCCTGTGACAACAGTTGCAAATATTATTAAGAAGTTTAAGGTCCATGGAACTGTAGCCAACCTCCCTGGGCGCGGCCGCAAGAGGAAAATCGACCCCAGATTGAACAGAAGGATAGTGCGAATGGTAGAAAAAGAACCAAGGATAACTGCCAAAGAGATACAAGCTGAACTCCAAGGTGAAGGTACGTCAGTTTCTGATCGCACCATCCGTCGCTTTTTGAGCGAAAGTGGGCTCCATGGAAGAAGACCCAGGAGGACTCCACTTTTGAAAGAAAAACATAAAAAAGCCAGACTGGAATTCTTGAATTTGCTAAAATGCATATTGACAAGCCACAATCTTTCTGGGAGAATGTCCTTTGGACAGATGAGTCAAAACTGGAGCTTTTTGGCAAGTCACATCAGCTCTATGTTCACAGACGAAAAAATGAAGCTTTCAAAGAAAAGAACACCATACCTACAGTGAAACATGGAGGAGGCTCGGTTATGTTTTGGGGCTGCTTTGCTGCGCCTGGCACAGGGTGCCTTGAATCTGTGCAGGGCACAATGAAATCTCAAGACTATCAAGGCATTTTGGAGCGAAACGTACTGCCCAGTGTCAGAAAGCTCTGTCTCAGTCGCAGGTCATGGGTCCTCCAACAGGATAATGACCCAAAACACACAGCTAAAAGCACCCAAGAATGGATAAGAACAAAACATTGGACTATTCTGAAGTGGCCTTCTATGAGTCCTGATCTGAATCCTATCGAACATCTATGGAAAGAGCTGAAACTTGGAGTCTGGAGAAGGCACCCATCAAACCTGAGACAGCTGGAGCAGTTTGCTCAGGAAGAGTGGGCCAAACTACCTGTTAACAGGTGCAGAAGTCTCATTGAGAGCTACAGAAAACGTTTGATTGCAGTGATTGCCTCTAAAGGTTGTGCAACAAAATATTAGGTTAGCGGTCCCATCATTTTTGTCCATGTCATTTTCATTTGTTTTATTATTTACAATATTATGTTGAATAAAAAATCAAAAGCAAAGTCTGATTTCTATTAAATATGGAATAAACAATGGTGGATGTCAATTACTTTTGTCAGTTTCAAGTTATTTCAGAGAAAATTGTGCATTCTTCGTTTTTTGTGGAGGGGTACCAACAAATTTGAGCACGTCTGTATATATATACCGGTAATGTATATATATATACACTACCGGTCAAAAGTTTTAGAACACCCCCATTTTTCCAGTTTTTATTGAAATTTAAGCAGTTCAAGTCCAGTGAATAACCTGAAATGGTGCAAAGGTAAGCGGTAAACTGCCAGAGGTTAAAAAAAAAAGTTTAGGTTATCAAAAACTGAAAAATAATGTACATTTCAGAGTTATACAAAAAGGCCCTTTTCAGGGAACAAGTAATGGGTTAACAACTTACAGCTGTTCTGCAGCAATGGAAGTAAATTAAGCCTTGAAAGTTAATGCTAACAATTCCTACAGGTGTCCCAACTTTTGTTGATTACTTACAAACCCTCTGTCTGTATAAAAGCAGTGTTGGAACAGACTGTGTTACTACACCCTCTTAAGCATTATTTGGACAGTATTGTACTGCAGGAAGTAGTATATTGCTCTCATAATGGCGAGAAAAAGGCAATTAACAAAGGAAGACAGACAGACCATTATAACCCTTAAAAGTGTAGGTCTTTCCTTTAGAGAAATTGCAAAGAAAGCCAAGGTGTCAGTGAGTACAGTTTCCTACACCATCAAAAGGCACTTGGAAACTGGAGGAAACTCTGACAGGAAGAGGTCTGGCAGACCCAAAGCCACAACAGAATCAGAAGACAAGTTTCTGAGAGTCAACAGCTTGCGTGATAGGCGGCTCACAGGACAACAGCTTCAAGCACAGCTTAACACTGGTCGAAGTAAGCAAGTCTCAGTTTCAACTGTGAAGAGAAGACTTTGAGCTGCAGGTTTGACAGGTCGAGTGGCAGTAAGAAAGCCATTGCTAAGATGGCAAAATAAGAAAAAGAGGCTTGCCTGGGCCATGAAGCACCGCCAGTGGACTACTGAAGACTGGAAGAAGGTCTTATGGACCGATGAGTCAAAATTTGAAATCTTCGGTTCATCACGCAGGGTTTTTGTACGCCGTAAAGTAGGCGAAAGGATGGTTGTCAAACATGGAGGAGGAAGCGTGATGGCAGCAGGGAGACTGGGACCGTATACGACATCACAGCGAATCGAAGGCCACACAGACATTACCACGACGGACCTTACAGCGCTGACCATTACAGCGACTGCACATAACAGCGCCGAACTACAATTCAATTCCCAGAAGACTCTGCGAAGTTCACAAACACGTCACTTACCTGGAACTCCCCCCGCCCCCCTCAGTATGCAGGTTTTAATGTGACTTAGCAGTGTCAGTGAGACTTGTATTGCACAATTGAAAAGCAACTGCATACCAGTGTGGAGTAGTGGTTAGGGCTTTGGGCTCTGGACTCTTTACTGGAGGGTCGTGGGTTCAATCCCAGGTGGTGACACTGCTGCTGTACCCTTGAGCAAGGTACTTTACCTATATTGCTCCAGTAAAAACCCAGCTGTATAAATGGGTAATTGTATGTAAAAAGAATGTGTAAAAAATGATGTAATTGTATGTTAAAAAAAAAAGATATCTTGTAACAATTGTAAGTCGCCCTGGATAAGGGTGTCTGCTAAGAAATAAATAATAATAATAATACCAGGTTTTGATGAAGATCTCTTGCAGATTGAAACGTTGATCTTGGGTATAATAAAAAATATAAACACTTTGGAGCATAATATATAAGTGTGCGGGTACTATGTTTGTTTAACTTTAAAATCTTTCTACCCTGCACCTTGAAAGACTTTGGATGTGTGTATGTTTTCTCTTGGTTTACTAGCAACCCCCCATTTCTCAGAGCATCCATTTCTCAAGGAAGAAATAAACAGTGGTTGCTGTTACTGCTATTTTGGCCCCAAAACTGCCCTTGGTGTTCTTCTCTGTGATGTATTTGTAATGGTCTTTTAATAGACCCTTTTATTAGAAATAGTGTACAGACCCTGATTAGCAGTAGTAGTATAATAATAATAATAATAATAATAATAATAATAATAATAATAATAATAATAATAATAAAACTACGTGCCAAGCAAGTACATAAAGGGGAATTATCTGACTACAACATTTTAATTTCAAACAACAAACGCGAACTCGCTCTGGATAAAAGCGCCATGCTAGAAAGAAAACAGTGGGTTCAGTATGGATACTACAGGGCAGAGAAGCAAGGACAACAATATAAAGTTAAACTCTTTATTTAAAAAAACAAATCTATACAAAATGCAGACTCCTCTGCCTGCCCAGATTGCCCCCCAACCACAGTTGGATGCGTCTGTCGTCACCAGTTGACAGTTGTATATGACTCCCATCCTTACGTGTTTGCTCAGGTGAGAGGCTTGCCTCCACCAGCGTAGGGCTTCCCAGCATAGGCGAGACACGGTCAGCCGACGGTGTCTGACGTGCTTGGGGTGTAGCCGAAAGGCACTAAGCCACATTGGATTGGGCACATGTGGAGTAACCCCAGTTGGGTGGCTGATGAAGCTGCGGCCAAGGGAGCTAGAATGGCATCCATGCACTTTGAAAACATTCAGGGTGCTAAGAAGAGGCCGAATGGCAGTAAGGAAAACTCGAAGACGCTCCCCTGAAAGGTGAAGCAGAGATATTTCCTGTGCGCTGGACATAGGGATGTGGAATACGCGTCCTTTCGGTCCGACTGGACAGACTGGTGAGTACGGCGGACACCAGCGTCTCATTCTCTCCCGTACCAGAGTACAGGAGGGGAGCATTGAGGCTACCTGCCGAGATGCATTGCGTTCTCGGTGAGAGCGCTGCAGCAATTCCTCTACCGCTGGTCCAAAGGAATGGCACTGAGTGCAGGTGTTATTGACATGCTGGGGCACTAAGTACTGAGGCATGGAGAGTCTAAGCACCGAGGGTGGCGAAGCACCGAGAGGCACCTAGTCTTAACCACGTGTAGTCAACACAACCCCAGGGTAGCGCATTGCATACACCGTGGTGGATACACTGGCTTGAGTGGCTGCGGCAGGCAATCAAGAGAGCAGTACAGGGAAGTGGACGGTTCTGCAGCGTGGCGATAACCTGGTTCTGGACTGTGTGCAGTCACACAACAGGGCAGCGCATAGCATGTACCGCAGTGGAGCACAGGCTGAAGGAGCTGCGGCGTGTTAGACATAAAAATAAAATGTACTGCTTTTTTGCTTTTTTTTTTTTTTTTTTGCAAAGGCAGTAATAGGAAAAAAATATAGGCTTACACACACAGCAATTCAGCTATGGGAGAAACATAGTCACCACACCAGGTGGTTGAGCTGTAAATTTGTATTATTATTATTATTACCAAGCACGCCAAGTAGGCGGGCTGAAACAAGCTGGCTGATTCAACTCAACAGAGCTGGGTCCCGGTGGAGGAATCACGCTTGTATTTTATTTATTTATTTATTTATTTATTTATTTTAACTGCAAGGCAGTAAAAGAAAAAAAAAACACATACACACACACATCAGCAAAGCTGTGAGGGTAAAATAGCAGTCACCATGGCAACGCTGGTGATTTTTTTTTTTTTTTTTTTTACCAGCACGCCGAGTAGGCAGGCTGAAGCAAGCCGGCAGATTCAACTCAACAGCGAGGCGCAGCAGAGCTGGGTCCTGGTGGAGGAATCACACTTCTTTTTTTTTTTTTTTTTTTTTTTTTTAACTGCAAGGCAGTAAAAGAAAACGACACATACATGCACACAACAGCAAAGCTGTGAGGGTACATAGAACAGACACCATGGCAATGCGGGTGAACTGAATTTTTAAGCTCACCGAGAGGGCGGGCCGAGACAATCCAGTGGAGTCAACTCCACAGCGGGGCAGGGACCGGTGGAGGATCACGCATTTTATTTTTAGCTGCAATAGCAGAGGAGAACACAAAATGGTGAGTGCTGTAAGGTTAGAAAAGCAAACAATCGCAAAGCAATGTATGCTGTTGAAAAGAAAAAGAGTAAACACAGCACAGTTGTGCAGCATTTATAGCTGAGTTCACAGAAGCAGAGTTTCTGATACCAGGGAAGTGTCAAGCCAGCTTCCAGCAATACAATTGCAGGGGAACTCCAGAAAACTCTAGAGAGAGCTGTTTTACACAGGCTCGATCCCAGCAACTGGACAAGGGTGTCTAGCCTGGACTGCGTGCAAGTCACACAACCGGGGCAGCGCGTAGCCTACAGCGGAGTGGAGCACCATCTACAGGCAGAGTGTATCAAGACACAGCGTGCACCGAGTTCTGTGTGCACCTAGTGTACCGAGCACCGAGGGCGCTATGCGCACCGGGTTACAACACACCGTGCATACTGAGCACTGCACACCGAGTATCATGTGCACTGAGTGCCCTGAGTACTGTGCACCGAGTGTGCTGAGCACTGATGGCACTATGTGCACGAGGTACTAGACATCGTGCGCACCGAGCGCACAGAGTACCGTGTGCACCGAGTACCATGCGCACTGAGCACCGTGTGTACTGAGGTGCTACTTGCAGTGAGGCACCGAAGTACCATGTGCACCAAGCACCAGGCACCGTATGCACTGAGCACCGCCTGCACAGAGTGTACTCTACGCACCGAGGTACTAGACACCGTGCACACCAAGTGCACTAAGTGCAGCGAGGCACCGAAGTACCGAAGTACCGCACAGAAGTACTAAGGGCTGAGCGTGCACTGAGGTACTGAAGCACCAGGAGACAGCTGATGCAGCGGTGCCTACCCTGACCGCGTGTATTCCGAGGGTGGGAGGGCCAAGGCAGCCGGCGAGGTCTACTCTACAGCGGGGCAGGTAAAAACGCAGCCCTGGTGGAGGAATTACACGGCTGACTGGTTGTTTTTGTTTGTTTTTTTTTTGTTTGTTTTTTTAAACTGCACTGCAGCTAAAATTCACAGCACAACACTGCAAAGCGGGGTTGTGCGACAGGGTCAATAACACACAGGTGGACACGCAACAACAACAGTACACAATAATATTTAGTTATTTATGTTTTGCCCAACTGCGGTCACGTCAGCCGGCGGAATCACTCAACGGCGGGGGTACAGCAAAGCCTAGCCCCAGCGGAGGAACTGCATTCTTCCCAAGAGTGTAGGCTTGAAGACACACACACACGCACTCCTTTAAATCAATACTGCACAGACAGTCGCACACATACGACAGACAGTAAAAAAGACAGCCTGCAATGCAAGCAAGGCAGGCTGCTGAAGAAAGGAGAAGAAAGAGGCTTTATTTTAGAGCCGCTGATTCCATGAAAGCGGCAAGCCAGCTTTCAGCACGAATGCAGGGGAACAGCAGTCGACTCGGAAAAGCTCTTTCAAAATACGCTCAGTTGTAAACACAGAGGTCTTACCTTACCATCTTGAGAGGCAAAAAGAACATGGCTTCCATGGGCTGACTGTTTAATCCCTCGGTAGGTGGGACCGAGGACGTCACCCCTGGAAGGGGCCTATCGGCAGCTCTGATATAAAGAGCTCAGTGAATACATACTAATAGGAAGGCATATCCCATAAGTAATGATTTTGTGGTCGTCTTTGAATTGAAAGGGAACACACCATTTCCTGTTTCAAAACTATATAAATACATTGGTCTGGGTAAACTTTTGTTTTTCTTTAGCCTAAGAGAAAATTATTATCATGCCTGCTTGTTAATGTGAAAAAATACACCCACATAAGTGTTTAATTGTGTTTCATGAAGAACTGTCATTTTTTTCAAATATATTGTTTGATGATTTCTATTTTTAGTGCGCAGTTATAAAAAGGGATACCTGCCTCATCTATACAGCCTGCTAATTCATTCACCCACCAGCAATTAGACCTACTAATTGCACAAATAGGTGCCTGTATTTAAATAACGAGACAGCGTTCATATGAGAGATAAGTGCCTGGGCTTGTATGTGGGATTGTATTACAAAATACAATCTTTTATCAATGGTACTGTCACAATTTACCATTCTGGATTAAAGTGATGCCGATCTGCATGATTATATGGTCTAACATCCATGCAAACTTCATGTAACCTTTTAAACTGAAATGCAGCAAAGATCTATCTTCAATGAAAAAATTAACATACCATAATGTGTGAATTTGCGAAAACTATTTTAGGTATATACTCTAATTGTTTTGTTAGCTTTAAATACTTTGTGTGCCAGGAGCCCTTCACAAATATATTTGTGTGAATCAATCATGCCACAGTTGTTTGCTACAAATCTAATAACGGGCTATGTTTTAGCTATTTCTAACTACATAGCCTTGGTGAGTCTAAACACTGACATCTTGTGTCTAAATTACAGATGAACAGATGAATTACAGGCATTGGCATTTATATTATCTATCCTGATGGAAATACTAAGGATTTTTCTTTTTTACTGTTTTCCACACTCTGCACAAGCAACTGGATTGACTACTGTGGCCTGGTGTTTGAAAAACCTGCCTTCTCCCTCATCTCCATCTGTCATACTTTCTGATACAATGTGCGTCTGCACCGCATTGAGGGAGCAATTCCCAATATGGATCAGAAACTCATTTACATCTTCTGATGGCAAAGCTTACCAATACTCAGGCGTATTACAGCATATCCTTTCTCTCACTGACTCTTTTTCCTGCCCGATCCATGTACAGAAGGTTGCTGCACACACTAAAACAGGAATCCATGCTCCTCATAACAACACTGTGGACACTTGCTAAACAAGGCGCCTGAGGAGGGAAGCCGTGGGCATCCACCATCAATTTTCTGTCTCAGCCACAGGGCTGTATAGCTGTTAATTTAAAAAATTTAATTTAAATTTCTTTAAAAATTATAGCGCGCAACAGACCACAAGTGGTTTCAGAGTGCTGTACAAGATATAAATATACATTTAAAAAACAAACAAACAGCACAGCACACATACATACACAAAAAACAGCACACAGTATAAAGTATCAGTTTCAAAGCATTTAACAATACATTTTTGTTTCTTCCTGAAAGGGAGAATTTCAGCGGTAGGGCAGCATTCAACAGGCAGAGCATTCCAAATCTGTGGACCCAGGACCGAAAAAGCACGAGCTACAAAAGGTTTGACACAGGGACATGGTGCGCGAGGACCTCAGACTCCTAATCAGATTATAAACCTGCAGTTTCTCAGTCAGATAGTGAGGAAGTTGCTGATAAAGTGCTTTGTGAATTAAGCACAGTAATTTGAATTGTGCACAAAGCTCAATTGGGAGCCAATGTAAATCCAGTAGAATTTGGGAAGTTGGGTCCTGACGGGATCGACCAATCAAGAGTCGAGCTGAGGCATTCTGTAAGTCATCAAAACGAAGTGCCTTTTTATCATCTTTACACGATCGTGATCCTAGAAGCCCACTTCAGTATGATCGTGTTGACATGATCCTGGTCCTTAAAGGGTTAACAGTGCTGGTAACTATCCATTTAATCGCTGATGGCATAAGTCAGAATTTCCATAGGGGCCCATCATTGTCATAACTCCAACAAACACCTGTGACCCTACAATTTTATGCAGAAAAATCCTTTTAGATTTCAGTGGGGAACCTATTTGGTATAACAGCCAAGAGTGAGAAAAAACCAAAGTAATATAAAAATGTATTATAAACAACCTAATGTGGGTAAGTATGACAAGAAACAGCAGCAGATTCCCACCTACCCTCACCATGCTGATTCACCCACACAATCACCTTTGTACACACTTGTTATTCTCCTATCAAGAAACAGTGCTTTACACTATTTTTTAACAGGGGATCCACTGTACAATATGAATTACCCCAGGCAGTAAGACGGTGATAAAGAAAACACGATAGAGAGGAAGAGCTGAAGGTGAGCAGGAAGAGGAAAGAGAGAAAAGAAAGATACAGTATATATATATATATATATATATATATATATATATATATATATATATATATATATATATATATATATATATATATATATTACAGTGCCTTGCATAAGTATTCACCCCCCTTGGACTTTTCCACATTTTTTAGTGTTACAACCTGGAATTAAAATGGATTTAATTGGGATTTTTACCATTTGATTTGCACAACACACTTAACACTTTGAAGGTGCAAAATATTTTTTTATTGTGACACAAAAGTTAATTAAACAAAAAAAGACATTTGTTGGATGCATAAGTATTCACCCCTGAGTCAATACTTGGTAGAAGCACCTTTGGCAGCAATTACAGCTGTGAGTCTTTTTGGGTAAGTCTCTACCAGCTTTGCACATCTGGATCCTGCAATTTTTCCCATTCTTCTTGGCAAAATTGCTCAAGCTCTGTCAAGTTGGATGGGGACCATTGGTGAACAGCGATATTCTTTCCATTTTTTAATAATGGATTTAACGGTACTCCGGGGGATGTTCAAAGTTTGGGATATTTTTTTATAACCCAACCCTGATTGGTGCTTCTCCAGAACTTTCTCCCGGACTTGTTTTGATAGCTCCTTGGTCTTCATGATGCTGTTTGTTTAGATATGCTCTCTAACAAACTCTGGGGCCTTCCAGAAACAGGTGTATTTAATCTGAGATCATGTGACACTTTAATTGCACACAGGTGGACTCCATTCAACTAATTATGTGACTTCTGAAGGCAATTGGTTGCACCAGAGCTTATTTAGGGGTGTCACAGCAAAGGGGGTGAATACTTATGCAATCAAGACTTTTCAGTTTTTTATTTGTAAATAATTTTGAAAAATATGTAGATTTTTTTCCCCTCTTCGACATTATGGACTATTTTGTGTAGATCAGTGACAAAAAATCCTAATTAAATCCATTTTAATAATGATTGATTCCCATTCATCGATCGAGATGTGTACACCCAGATCCTGCTGCCATAAGGTTTTCAGAGTAGATAGTGAGGGATATTGAAGGATAGAGATAATGAGATATATTTTGGATATTATGCCCTTCTGTTCTGGTTTTATGTTTAGGATTGAGTCCATGGGGGTTTGTAACAGGGGAGATCTGGACTGACTATCTGGTACATGCGTATTACTGCAGGTAGAGGGCAGCAATCTCGCAGGATCCACCTGTCAGTCATGGCGATGACACAGAGAGGTGGGGAAGAGGGTGTGTGGGTTCCCTCTCTCTGAGTGGCTGAAAGGCGGGCCTTGGGAGATTGCTCGACCCATAAGAGACATAAGCGCTTGGTTGTGCATTCGGGTGGCCGTGTTTGGGAACACACAGTGACACTGACAGAAGACGTCAATTTTAAAACAAAAACAAGACAAGCCTGGCTGGGGAAAACAGCCGGCCTTAAAATAATTTAAAGAGAAAAGAAATAAAAGAAATAATCACGTACCCGAGGGGACGTGTTTAGTTGTACGGGTAACTGAGCGTAGGACGGAGGCTCGTTCTGACCGTCTTAGCGGCAGTGGGGGCACTGCATAAGCAGCACTTTTGTTTGTAGTTTTATTACTGTGTTTTATTTTCCTTTTTTCTTTTGCCGTTGGTTTTCATTATTATTTACGAGCACTTGTTGTGCCTTTGCCTATGTACCTGTATTGGTAACACCGTGGTCCTGATTACTGTTGTCAGTATCCAGTCCACGGACAACAGCGCCCTCTACTAGTCGAAATAAATCAGTGCGCCTGAGCGGCGTTACAAATAAAGTACTGTCTCCTTGTGTCAGTGAATTGCCCACCACCCTTCCACAGGGTCATAACAGGTTAATGCGGAAACTGGGCCATTCTGCTATGAGCAAAGTTATGGACCTGAAGGTAGAGGAAAAAGTGGGCAAGCGGCAGACCAAACTTTTGCAAAAGGTGTTCAAATGATGCAAACATATTGTCAAAATACAGATTGGAGAGGGAATTAATACCTTTGTTATGGCAGATACAAAAGGCCCCAGCTCCTAAGGATGGTGGAAACAAATGGTTAGCATCTGTTGGTAAAAAAATAGAGGATGCTTGTAAACCAAAGGTCCATCTAAACTATGTCCATGTTCTGAGGGAGCGTCTCACGACAGGATTGTCGCTAAATCTGGAGATGGATAAAGGTAGGGAGGAGCATAATAGAGCTAGTAGAGATGTTAAACGACAAGAAAGAGCCTCCACATGTAACCAGGTTGGAGTGTTGTGCAGCGAACGAGAAAGTATACAATACGATAGTACGGATATCAGCTGACCAATAGCAATATTGGAAGTTGAGGAGTGCCAAACCCCCTGATGGTTTTGAATGTTGGAGGAAGGCCTTTCGAATACGATGCTGTTTGTTATTCCAGATAAAGCTTGAGATAATTTGGTCTAATGTATTGAAGAAGGATGTTTTTATAAAAATTGGGATGCACTCAAAAAGATAACTCTGTTTAAATAAACTATGTGTTTATTCATGTTTAATTGTGATTGGGCTTAGCCAACACAATTGGATAGTCAGGGACTCAATAAGTGAGTTAGTGCCCTGAATGAGGGTTAGCTTTTCATTTTCAGTTTTGAAACATTTCATTTGTGTAATTAAATAAATACGCCCTCTACTGGCTACCCCAATTCTATGAGTATTTGTCTTCATACTGTCAGTTGGACATCCTGCATAAAAGCAGAACTATAAGTTCACAATGCATACAACAAATGCCCAAATATATCTTAATACAAAAATAGAGATACAGTAAGTGAGACATGTTCATTGTCTCCCAGATCTTACAAGAAATGTAAATACAAATAAATAAATAAATACAACTATATTATTATTATTATTATTATTATTATTATTATGATTATTATTATTATTATTATTATTTGTTGTTTATTTACCATTCAAATCCCGAATCACTCACTGACTCACTGTGTGACCTTTGGTTTTTCGCCCTATTTCGGTCGTGGCTGGACGTGGTTTTTCGCCCTATTTCGGTCATGGCTGGAGTGATCTATGTGCTCTGTCCAGAAGGGGCTTATCGTCCAAGTTGAGAATGTAATTGAGAACCAAATTCAGTGCCCTCAATGCTCTCTTTAAGAATTATCAGTTTAATGTTATTTCTACTTGATCACCCCTCCAAATCTTCATAGAGCAGGTTTAACACAGAAGGCTTCTTTACTTCTGCCTCTAGTGACACTGTTGAATCTGACCACTGTGATGTTGCTTGCTCGAGATCTGTGATGCACCTGCCGTATGAATCAGCCCTGGAATGCTAATGATGTTTGCATCTCGGTAGTCGGTATGGACTGAGGCGGTCTCCCCCCTAATAGACAACTTGACAGCCTCGACAACATCCTTTCCTCTTGGATTCAGCATTTCGTGAGTTAAGTTGAAGATTACACCAGGGATTTTTTGAAAAACACATGAAAGAAAATGTATACAAAAAACAAAAAAAGTAAATAAAATCAATGATGCCTTTAAAAAAAATATTATTAGCAATCTGCGAGAGTTACCGGACAGTGTGTCTTCCACATTCATTGCGCTACAGCACCCTGTGACAGGCTGACCGGGGTAAGGAGACTCAGAGTCAGGATGTGCAGGGAAAATAAAAGACTTTTAATTAAACAAAATATACAAAACAAAAGGCACGATGGCCAACCAAAAAGACAAACACAAAAACAGGCTTTAAACAAACTATATCAAGAAAACCACTCACTCTCTCACACACGTCTTCTCACAGTCACTCACAGTCACTCACAGTCACTCACAGTCACTCACAGTCACCAACTAACATACCCAACCACTCCCTTTTATACAGGTGCCTGGGCTAATTGGGCAATTCGCACCTCATTAGCCCAGGCACATTCCACACATTCCTCACACAAACTCACTGAACCACACCCCAAACTCACTCTAAACAATACAAAAACCACAAAACCACCACAAAATAGGTTGCACCCCATCACACACCCCCACCCGAAATACTTCTTTAGCGTTATGTATTAGGTTGTACTCTCTTGAAAAACTTGCAGTTGCGGAGAGCTGTGTGGACTGTCTTGGATGTATCCAGAGTAAAAAAGGTTAACTTGTGGGCTATATAATAAAAGTACTAAATATGTTATATAGATGCTTGTGGCAAAGTGGCTGCTGAGTAGAACAGGTGCAGAGGTGATGCAGTGCAGAAATAATCACAAATGGAAACTGTAATCCGATTTGGAAAACTGATCTTTATTTTATAAAAATCCTGGTCTGGCGACCAAACAATAATCCTCTGGCAATACCCCAATGTGTAAAGCTTGGCAGGAAAATTATAATAATGATTTGCAAAACAAAATGAATAATAACACGTTATACGCTTCCACAATAACACTAACACAATCACCAGTCCGGGTGCGTGCAGTAGTGTTCGAGGTGGGTGATTACAAACAAACAGTGACTGTGGTGTTGTTGTTCCGGGTAGTACTGGCCCAAGGCGACAGCTCCGGAGACGTGTTAGCCGTCTAGTGAATTCACAAAACAAAAGACAATTACTAACAGTGCTACAAACGAACAAAACACTCACAAATACTTTTTCACAGTTCAAATGGGGAATCTCTACCATGCCTTCCAGTTCCGTATGCGCTCTGAAACCAAGCTAAGGAAAAGATTTACGATTCTCTGTCCCCTTTATGCAATTACGCATGACCCCTTGGTAAATGACTGCAGCTGTCTCTACTGTCTGCAGCTGCTACATTGTTTACCTTCTGGGTCAATACGTTCCTGCAACAGAGTCTTGCCTTCTTCCAGACTGACCGAATTCCCGTCCTAGGAAAAGAACTGTCAGGCCAGCCTGTCCAAAGCCTTTCCCTTTCGCTGCTTAGCGCCCTCACAGGTCAGGAGGGATATTTACAACCAAAACTCATTATATTTCTGTCACAATGCTATAGAATGGAGCTGTGAAACTAGAATATGTATGGTATGAAGCAATGCAAGGCAGAAAAGTGAATAGGAAACCTGTACAGTATTGAATTTTCAGGTTTCTGGTTTCGTAATATGTACATTTACAATTACAATCTTTCTTTATAGCTACAGAAAACTGTGAATTGATACTGATTTATTGTTGGTTGTTGTTCTTATTTTTCTTTTGGTGGTTTAAAATCAAGGTGTATGTTCAGAATATATTTTACATTGTAAAAAACAAATTTCTGCTAGGGTCTACTATTTCTTTGCACAGTTACCAAATATCAGTGCTGACTTCACATGGAATGAGTAACATCAAAGGGTAGAACATGAGGATATGACAACACTTTCAGATTTCAAAGTATGGGTTTTGTAACAGTTTCATTGGTGGGTACATTTTAAGAGCTGGAATTAGAGTTGAAAGCCGTATATCTAGCCTTTGTTGTAAACTGATCTGTATCTAAGAACTGAAAACAAATCTTAGCTGAAATATTACTATTTGCCAGGCTAACACTTATCCAAAACTCACTTTCAATTTAACAGCTTTGGTATTTTTGAATATAGGACTGCACCAGATATAATATATTCATTCCAACTCATTCCAAAAGCTTGAAGCCACAAAAGTCAGGAAATTCCTTACAAAAAATATAATTAAATTAACTTCAATGGTGCAGCTTGAAGCCAAAAAAGTAAGGAAAAATGCCATAGCACCCATAACTCAGATGCATCCAGGTTAGACTTAGCATTGATACTAATGGGCAGGGTAGAATTCAATGATAAGGGGAGCAGTACAAATCATTTTGAAATTTTAGCAACACAATGAAACATTCAACTGAGCAATAAATGACCAGGTATCCCTATCAAGGATGTAAATAACACTGTAACAGGGCGAGGTGCCCTGTACATTGTTTTGTTTATTTATTTTTAGAACGGGGTACCCCTCCGCCCCTGTGTTATTTTGTATTTGTTTATTATAATTTTGTATTGAATTTTATATGACGGCGAGCGCCGCGGGATTTATTATTTATGTATTTAGGACGGCGTAGCTGAGTGTTTGTTTATTTTTAAAACGTGTTCTGGCAGAGGCGAGATTGGTGCTCGTCCTCTGCCAGGAATAATTAAACTCGTGCAGAAGGTGGCCATCTCCTGAATTAATTAAGTGATTAATTTTGTTGCTAATCAGGATGTAAAGTTCAGAACATGTTGAGCCTTGCTGTAGTGTCAGATTAAATGTTTAGATATAATTACACGTGAGGTATTTTAAAATAGTGTAAGCATTCCATGCTCAGGAAGCGCTCTGTAGAGACATGCCTAAGTACTATGAGAAAGGGTATTTGAAAGATGCACGCATTGTAATATACCATTGGTGTCTTCCTTTGTTGTGGCTGTGCTTCTCACAAGGCACTTTGTCAGATGCATTGGACCTGATGTGGGCACAAAGGAGTCTTTGATGCTGCTTCCTGGACGCTGACGTCACCACCCACGACACTCAAAGCCATCCTTGCCACATGTCATTATATAGTAAAATATATAGCAATATAGACACACATGGGATAATATATTTATCATCAATATTATATAACTAATAATCCGCAAAATATTGCCATGTGAGCACCCATATTACACCATATTTTTCAAAACATACATGACAATATATTTCATTTTTTGTAATGGATAATGAACTTTAATGATCAGTATTTATAGACTGCAATGAATATCCATGGTTAGGGGAGACATATGGACCAATGTCCATTCATTTATGATTACAATAAGAATGAAACTGCCTCAAGGCCAAGTGTAGGGAAGGGGGTGACAGTCAAAGGTCCTGCTTCATTGACCTAAATCTCCCTCAACATACTCTACTGACCTCTCCCCTCTACTGCAGCAGCAGTGATAGTTCTGCAGTGTCATCCAGCAGTGTCCAATTTGAATGGGACAGATACTCATTCCTCCCACATACTGTATGGCAATTACACAGGCACGAGCTAAAGCCTGAATATAAAAAGCCTGCAGCTCTCCAGCTTGAGGTGGGTGTTAGGAGCGGAGAGAGCGAGAGTGGAGAGAACGGGGAGTTTAAAAAGGAGTTTAAAAAGATAACAGGATCAGTGAAGGCTATAGCTCAGCCTGACCTGTGTTTTATTTTATGTTCGTGATTGGTTTTGTTTACCCTTTTATTTTGCTGTGTGAGCGCAAGTGTTTTTGTTTAAATATTTTATTTATTTTTGTCATTAATAAAAACGGCAGCCCGCCGATTCTTTCTTTTACCTGCAGTACTCCCTGGTGTCAGTTTATTTTCCCTTCCTGCTTCTGCCTGACGTCAGACCATCAGTCACCCTGTCACAAACACATTACAGTTATCAGTGTAATTCACCATGACCTACATCCACAGCATGTACAGGTAGTGAACAAAAAATGGAAACACCAATGTAAAGTCACTTAATAGGGCGTTGGGCTACTATGGTATCCCGCTCTGTGGAGTTCTCGGCGGACAGTTTTTGATGAAACTGGCTGCTTGCGCTGCAGGTTGAAATTTGCAGTCAATTGAGCTGCAGTTGCTCGCCTGTTTTGCCTTGCACTTCGAATTAATGCACAGATATCACGATCCTGGAGCATGCGCTTCTGCCTACTGTTGCCCTTTGCTGATGATGTCTTTCCCTCGCAGTTCAATGCCGACATCACCTTAGACGATGTTGCTTGTGAAACATCAGCAAGTTGAGCTGTCTTGGTCACTGCAGCTCCTGCCAAACACGCCCCAACAATCACCCCTCTTTCAAAGTCACTGAGGTCTCCTCTTGCAGCCATGCTAGCCATAATTATAGGCAACCAGGCCTGTCCAGCATTTTTATACATGACCCTAAGCATGCTGGGATGTTATTTGCTTAATTAACGCATGAGCTACACCTGTGTGGAAGCCCTTGCTTTCAATATACTTGGTGTCCCTCATTTACCCAGGCATTTCCATTTTTTTGTTCACTACCTGTAGAATATATCATCGTAAATGCCTATGCAAAGTTTAATCAAATTCAGATATATCCTTCAATAGCTCAGCCTATCAGGTGTCAAAGCTGTGAACAAGTATATCACTGGGAGCTACATTCAAACTACATTCAAAGTATGGGTGAGGCAGGCATAGCGACAGGCACGAAGCTGCTTCACTGAATAAGGATGGAAGTCCACACAGGAATGCCTGGAGGTCCATGGCCTGATCAGTTCCATAAGGCTGACTGCAGAGAGCCAATATCCCCCACCGAGCAAGCAGCATTCTCACACAGCACCTTGTGTAATAGGATGTGTGTGTGTTTCTGAGCAGACCTGATAGAAAACCACCACCTCTCAAACACTTGAATGTACATGTGACAAAAAAATAACTTAAAAAAACTAAAAATCCAATCATTTTCTAACCACCGTAGGAAATGAGGTCAGCAGAGACCACTACCTCAGTGCCGTGTACTTAAGCTGTAGCTATTACAGTATAATTTGTTTTGTTTGTATAACCTCTCTTTTATCTTTTAAATTACTAATCCTATTGAAAGATTTAAAGAAACAATGTCACAAAGTGTATATTTTCCAAAGGACATCATTCTACCTCCTACCATTGCCAAGATATTCATGGTTTAATATCATGCTACTATAATGAAATGGCAGGGAACAGTGAAATATTTAATTGTCCAGTATAATAAATTAACCTCTCTGTAACGGGGCTTACTCTTCTGGTGCATTCATAGTGCTGCAGGACGAGGGCAGCAGTCTTGCAATATCCGCCGGTCAGTCATGGCAGTGACACAGAGAGGTGGGAGAGAGGGTGTGAGGGCTTTCCCTGAGAGGCGGGCCTTGGGGGGATTGCTGGCCCTATAAAATAAAGTTCTGTTGTTCCCTCAGCTCTGCCGAGGTACGACGAAACAACGAGCTAGCGGAAGCTCTGCTCCAGGACCGAGAACGGCCGGAAAAGAAAAAAACAAAAGAAACCCAAAGAGAAGAAAATTTAAAATATTGATAGCGGGGAAACCTTGGGCAGACCCCATAAGTGTATAGGAAGCAGTCTGAGGGAGTGGTAACGTGTAGGACGGGGACCCTGGCCGTGCGGGTAGCGACAGTCGGGGTAACGCTGATGAGTGCAGCACCTTTTCTTTGTAGTTTTTGAGTACTGTGTTTTATTCTCTCTTTTTGATTTTGCCTTTTGTTATTATTATTTGAGAGCATCTGTGAGTGAGTCAGTGGGTCTGTTTACCTGTGGGTATTTCTGTGGTCCTGTCTACCATCACTGGTATTCAGGCCACGGACAAAAGCACCCTCTAGGGGCTAAACTAAAGCACTTGAAAAGAAAAACAAAAGTAATAAATAAAACTGGGCACCTGTGCGGTGATGTCAAATACACTCTTCTGTCTCCCGTGTCAGTGAATACCCACACCCTTCCACACCCTCAATTTTCAGCAAAGAAATGTAATGGTATCCAGTTGCTTGACCAGTAGTGTGTTTTACTCAGATATAAAGGATCAGATTAACTAAGCATTTACTTGTGTGGCGTCTCTGTGTGTAAAATATATATATATATATATACACTACCGGTCAAAAGTTTTAGAACACCTCAATTTTTCCAGTTTTTATTGAAATTTACGCAGTTTAATGTCTCAATGTACTCTGAAATTAAAGCATAGAACAAATAAACAATTGGAGATAAAAAAGAAATCATGGAATCGTTTTGTTTAACAAAATTTAATCTAAATTTTTGACTCATCAAAGTAGCCACCTTTTGCAGATATAACAGCCGAACACACTCGTGGCATTCTTTCTACAATGGAAATCAAATATTGTTTGGAAAGTTCTTCCCAACACTGTTGCAAAAGTTTCCATAAATGTGTTGCACTTGTAGGTTGCTTTGCTTTCACCCTTCTGTCCAGTTCATCCCAAACCAGGTCGATGGGGTTTAAGTCTGGAGACTGTGCTGGCCATTCCATGATTTGAAGCCTACTGTCTTGTTCTTTTCTTCTAAGGTAGTTCTGACATAGCCTGGAGGTATGTTTTGGGTCATTATCTTGCTGTAGGATGAACCCCTGACCAACTGGACGTATACCAGAGAGTATTGCATGGCGCTGCAAAATGCTGTGGTAGCAGTTTTGGTTCAGGGTGCCAATCACTCTGTGCAAGTCGCCGACTCTGGATCCAGCAAAAGAGCCCCAGACCATCACGCTTCCTCCTCCATGTTTGACAGTTGGTGTCACACACCGAGGAACCATCCTTTCGCCTACTCGACGGCATACAAAAACCCTGCGTGATGAACCAAAGATTTCAAATTTTGATTCATCGGTCCATAAGACCTTCTTCCAGTCGTCAGTAGTCCACTGGCGGTGCTTCATGGCCCAGGCAAGCCTCTTTTTCTTATTTTGCCATCTTAGCAATGGCTTTCTTACTGCCACTCGACCTGTCAAACCTGCAGCTCAAAGTCTTCTCTTCACAGTTGAAACTGAGACTTGCTTACTTCGACCAGTGTTAAGCTGTGCTTGAAGCTGTTGTCCTGTGAGCCGCCTATCACGCAAGCTGTTGACTCTCAGAAACTTGTCTTCTGATTCTGTTGTGGCTTTGGGTCTGCCAGACCTCTTCCTGTCAGAGTTTCCTCCAGTTTCCAAGTGCCTTTTGATGGTGTAGGAAACTGTACTCACTGACACCTTGGCTTTCTTTGCAATTTCTCTAAAGGAAAGACCTACACTTTTAAGGGTTATAATGGTCTGTCTGTCTTCCTTTGTTAATTGCCTTTTTCTTGCCATTATGAGAGCAATATACTACTTCCTGCAGTACAATACTGTCCAAATAATGCTTAAGAGGGTGTAGTAACACAGTCTGTTCCAACACTGCTTTTATACAGACAGAGGGTTTGTAAGTAATCAACAAAAGTTGGGACACCTGTAGGAATTGTTAGCATCAACTTTCAAGGCTTAATTTACTTCCATTGCTGCAAAACAGCTGTAAGTTGTTAACCCATTACTTGTTCCCTGAAAAAGGCCTTTTTGTATAACTCTGAAATGTACCACATTTTTCAGTTTTTGGTAACCTAAACATTTTTTTTTAACCTCTGGCAGTTTACCGCTTACCTTTGTACCATTTCAGGTTATTCACTGGACTTGAACTGCTTAAATTTCAATAAAAACTGGAAAAATGGGGGTGTTCTAAAACTTTTCACCGGTAGTGTATATATATATATATATATATATATATATATATATATATATATATATATATATATATAATTTTTTTTTCTAAATAGAAAAATAAACTGGTCATATCTTTGCAAACTTTTAAACAAATAGCTTAAAATAAGCAACATTTTGCTAGTTCTGTTGAGTTTGTTTTTTGGAAATGTTTTGTGAGTATGTCCCTCGTGTGTTAATTCAAGGGTCCCGTTGTATGAAATGTTGAAGCCTTGATTTCTAGTTATGCCTGTAATGCCTCCAGCACATTCTCCATCACTTCATATGCACTACTATTGCACATACTACATTGAATTAAAAAGTTTGTCTATTGGATTAATACACTTTTGTTTTTGTTTTGTTTTCTTTTCAGTTTATATTTTTATGATTGAGTGTTATGGATGACATGAAATAAACCAATTAAAAAGTGTGGAAGACTTGAAAAAATAGAGACAAAACTCTTCATAGCTGTATTATCATCCCAGCTCCTCAGCTTCACTGCTAAGGGCTGTTCGGTTTTTTAACATAGAAATATTTAAATAAAAAGATATAAATATAATTTTATCATGAATGCTTTATGCAAGTATAAACCTAATTTTTCATATTGTCAATGGACAGCGTTAACACTGTGATATATATTATGTTGCAAAATATTGATTACAGCTGCCATTCCTGCCTAAAAACACATTTGCTAGGCATACACTTTTTTATGATTAAATGCTATATTCAATCCCCTATCCAGTTAATCAGAATTTTGTCTCAGTTATACAGTAGAATTTAAATGAATTCAATAAGAAGGTTATTGGTTACATATTCCAGGTTATGAAAAAGCCTGATCGTATTACTTGAAAATAATTGCAGTTTGCTAGGTTGAATGGGGACTGAAGTCAATTTTCATTGAGTGCTTTTGCTGAAGGCCTAATAATCTGAACACCTCAGAATCAATCTGGAAGATTGCTCTTAGGTAAAGTCACAAAGTACAGGATAAAAGGAAAAAAATCAATAACTTTTGTCTTGTATAGTTCATGGAAATAAGAATAAACTACAGCATTGACTTATATTGGTATTGCGTTTTTGAAAATTATTTAAAACTATTTATATGTATATAAATACAATCCAGTTAAAAGTTTTACAACTTCATTTTGTACCACATTAGTTACACAGCAACTACAACTGTAAGTCGCCCTGGACAAGGGTGTCTGCTAAGAAATAAATAATAATAATAATAATTAACATCATGTTAGGGCTTCATTTGGTCAGGATACGCTACCATTGGATTTTATTTTATTCATTTTTACAGCAACAGGAAATACCTGTGGACTGCACCAACCACATATTTTTAGGGGTAATCCCAAAATAGCCACACATATGTGACTGATGCGATGCCCCACTGCAGTAAAATGTTATAATAAAAGGTGAGTGAGTCATTGGTAAATACAGTCAATTATCATTAAAACAATCTTGCATAACACAAATCTCCTCTTAAAATGAATATACTAAGTTCCCTGTGTGAACATAATAGTATATTATAAAACATTCCTTATAATACAAGTTTCCTTTAAGTGCAAATTATTTTTGTAACTCCAACAGTTGTTCAGCTGGAGTACAATGAATGTTGTGTATTAGGAGACTGCTGTATCATGCTGCCTATTGCTATAGCAGGACTACAGATACAAAGGTTAATTTCTCTGCAAATAAGACTGCCCGCTGATTGGAACGAGATCTTTAATCATACAGTAGGTAATATTTACCTTTTAGGTTTAAAGAAACATATTTTTGCTAATTGAGATTGAGCCAGCACAGTGTTTTGTAGACTGCATTTTGGCCCTTCATTTCAAAAGGACATAGCATGGTAAGTTACTAAAAAGTAAAAACAGTATTTATTTTAAAATACAGTACTGGTATTTACAGCATGTCACATACAGCATGAACGCAGTAGGGATTCAAGGAAATGCACATGGATTAGGGAGTGGTTAACATGTAGAAAACAGAAAGTACTGATTAGAGGAGAAACCTCAAAATGGAGCGAGGTAACCAGTGGTGTACCACAGGGATCAGTATGTGGTCCTCTGCTATTCCTAATCTACATTAATGATTTAGATTCTGGTATAGTAAGCAAACTTGTTAAATTTGCAGACAACACAAAAATAGGAGGCGTGGAAAACAATGTTGCAGCAGCAAAGGTCATTCAAAATGATCTAGACAGCATTCAGAACTGGGCAGACACATGGCAAATGACATTTAATAGAGAAAAGTGTAAGGTACTGCATGCAGGCAATAAAAATGTGCATTATAAATATCATATGGGAGATACTGAAATTGAAGAAGGAATCTATGAAAAAGACCTAGGAGTTTATGTTGACTCAAAAATGTCTTCATCTAGACAATGAGGGGAAGCTATAAAAAAGGCCAACAAGATGCTTGGATATATTGTGAAAAGTGTTGAATTTAAATCAAGGGAGGTAATGTTAAAACTTTACAATGCATTAGTAAGACCTCATCTAGAATATTGTGTTCAGTTCTGGTCACGTTGTTACAAAAAGGATCTTGCTGCTCTAGAAAGAGTGCAAAGAAGAGTGATCAGAATTATCCCGGGTTTAAAAGGCATGTCGTATGCAGACAGGCTAAAATAATTGAATCTATTCAGTCTTGAACAAAAAAGACTACACAGTGATCAGATTCAAGCATTCAAAATTCTAAAAGGTATTGACAATGTTGACCCAAGGGACTTTTACAACCTGAAAAAAGAAACAAGGACCAGGGGTCACAAATGGAGATTAGATAAATGGGCATTCAGAACAGAAAATAGGAGGCACTTTTTTACACAGAGAATTGTGAGGGTCTGGAACCAACTCTCCAGTAATGTTGTTGAAGCTGACACCCTGGGATCCTTCAAGAAGCTGCTTGATGAGATTCTGGGATCAATAAGCTACTAACAACCAAATGAGCAAGATGGGCCGAATATACTTTTTTTCAGGTCAAAAGTATATTTCAGAAATACAAGCAATGGTACAGACGTGCAGCCTCCCAAAACGTAAAGTCTGGGTTGTTTGTTAACGGATTCTCTGTTCTGCTCCTGAACCACACAACAATGATGCCTAATAAGAAATGTTTACCTATGTTTGTACGTTTCTGTGGGGTGGGTCCCAGTGGGATAATTCCTTAAAGCGTCAGTAGCCTAATGTACATAAAAAACCTTAACAATGGTGCAGTGCGAGCAATTATCCAAATTCAAGACCAAGGGAAGCAAAATGCGGGGCCCTGTGGGGCCTCATAGGCTGCATAGGCCTAAGGCGGGCCCTGTATACAAGTGCCTTTTTCCATCATGCACATGTTTCTTTTGTCAAAAAGTGAGGGCTCCATAGCCTCTTTTTTCCAACGCAGCATCTATTTTGAATCTCACTCAAAAGCGCAACTTTTTTCACAAAAAGGACTTGCGGAAAAAAATATCTCCCCTTGCGACACACGCAAGCCGTTTGAATATTTGGCCCTATATTGGGGAGTAAAATACAGTTTTGATGGCAACAGTTGGTAATGATATCTTCAATAACATGTTGTAAACGTTTAAAACTGGAGCCATATGTTGTTATTGCATCATTTTATTTCATTGGACACACTAGGCTAAACCACAAATAGAAGCAGCACTGGGATGTGAAAGAAAAGGGGTAAATAATTACTTAAACAGACAATAAAACTCACAATAATTTGCTAATTAAACTGTAAATCACACAATATCAACAGGCATAATTAGAGTGGGGATATACTTAACAATCCTCCTCCACTCCTTGCAAAAAAACTTAATTATACTTCAGTTCAGGGATTATTATAAATAGTAAATTTCTTTCGACAAAAGTCTTTTTTTTTCTCAACGTGGTTTTAAATTTAATTCTTACATTTGTAAATGAGAAGTAAGGTGTAACAAGTGTCCACTTGCACTGTAATGTTTTGTAATTATATATCTTATTCACATTAATAATTTATGAACACTATTTGTTTTTTATGTTTAAGTTTAATTCAGTGCAGTATTTGTTTTATTTTTGTGCACTGATTATATTCATTTTACACTTCGTTTGAATTTTAGTTTGGCGCTTACCCCAGTGTAATTCCTTCAGTCCCGTTTGACCTTAAATGTCTTGAATTTGGATTTTAACTCATTAGGTTTGCATTACTGCTTCTGTTCTACAGGAAGCCGATTGCTCTCCTTTCCCACTGGACTTCCTTAAATGGAGCCTGATCATGATGAAAGGAGCCAGCAACATGATTGTTTTAGCACATTTAGACCAAGGCATTGAACAGGTTTGCTAGAGGGCTTACTGTAAGCAACTTGTTTTCTCTGCAGACTGTAGACAGTCCTTTCAAACCCAGGTTCTATTACAAACATTAATTCAGCCTTAGAGAATTTCAAAATGGGTCACAGCATTTTAACCAGAGAAGAGGAAGTTAACCACAAACCATGTAAGTGAATAAGTGTTTGAATTAATCGTACAGTACGAGGGGATCAAAGACCTCTTCATTCACTTTTTTTATTTTTTATTTTTTATGTGATACCATTTATTCAACACTTCAGATTATTGCCATGTTTTATAAGCAAGATTACAAAAAATACTGAAGGTACTTCAAATAAAATAATGTATCCCTTTACAATAAATAAATAAATAAAGTCCTTTGCAAAACACAAATATATATTTTTTTCATCCATTACACTTTTATTATCTTCATCTTTCGTCATTGGATAGCTGATTGCTTTAAGCCTAGACTTTTCTGTCCCTTAGCTATAAGATGCAACTCATTGTACACTAGCCTAAGTAGCATCTATTATGGGTACCTACCAAAGACAAAAAGATCATGTTTGTACCCTAAAATGTATTAAATTAGTATAGGTATATTAGTGCTGCAGGCTACCAACAGCCTCAGACTTGAGCGATCAGCTGTAGTTGAAACATCTAAATGTACACAGCTAGCCAAAAACAGTATGTATGTTGTCTATGTCTACAGACAATGCAGAATTTGTCAGTAAATGTTTAAAAGTTCTCTGTGTTAGAATTTAAGCTTTTTTTCTAAACTGACAGCTTGCTTAAAATGTGAATTTGCTCAGGGAATTTCCCAGTGCAGTGGTTTTCATATTGGGGGGCCCACAAAGTAACTTCAGGGGGGACATCTGAGTAGGACAATGATCGAGTGTTTTTGATATGGATTTTGATATGTCATTTATTTTTACAATATTAACATCAGTATGTTTACATAATCATGAGCCACCAGAGCAACTTTTCTATAGTAAACACTAGCTGTGCCATCTTATGATTCACAAATCAGTCAGCATGTCTCCACAAGTGTCTGTGTATCGTCTTTTTAGAACTGTCGAAGTAATTGAGAGATGTACAAAAAATGAATTGTGAATAAACTATAAACTGAAGTCAGTTACATGAAAAAAGCTTTTAATGCTGAAACAGACTGATTTGTGTTATTTTCCTGTACCTGATAGTGCACAGGGCGGCACAGTGGCGTGGTGGTTAGCGCTACTGCCTCACAGCACCAGGGTCCTGGGTTCGATTCCGGCCTAGGGGTCTGTCTGTGTGGAGTTTGCATATTCTCCCTGTGTCTGTGTGGGTTTTCTTCGCGTACTCCGGTTTCCTCCCACAGTCCAAAGACATGCTGTTCAGGTTGATTGGTTACTCTAAATTGCCCTCTGTGTGAGCGAATGTGTGTGTGTGTGTGGTGCCCTGCGATGGACTGGCATCCCGTCCAGGGTGTAGTCCTGCCTTGCACCCTGTGTATGCCGGGTTAGGCTCCGGCTCACTGCGACCCTATAAAGGATTAAGCGGTTAATGATAATGGATGATAGTGCACAAATAATTAAGCAAACACCAAAGATACATAAAGATATTGATGAAGTGAAATCTTTGTCTTAATTATTTGAATTATTTTTAATTATATATATATATATATATATATATATATATATATATATATATATATATATATATATATATATATATATATTTCATTCAGAGATTAGTTTATCTTGTGCTTCCTCGAGACAAACTTGCCTTCAAAGACAGAACAAAAAACAGAAGTGGGGGGGTGGGGGGGCTTAATGTCTATTTAAACACAGCTGCGGTTTTGGTATTACAAGATGTACATTAAAAGATTAGAAGGATCGTTCTGCATTTACACTGTTGACAGGTACTGTTAAGCACCGCAGAGGAATGACTGCAAGAGCTGCAAATCGGGGTTCATGCTTCTGTAAACCGTTCTCCCTTTACGTTTTGTATTATCAAGTGTATGCGAGGTATATTTTCTGCACAAAAGGCTTCAGTTATTTTGAAGTTTGTTTCTCATTAAAGCTGCTCCTTCCGCTTTCAAGCCTTTAGTCTACAGAAATCGCTGGATTAACTTTGTAACGTGTTTTAGTATCCTCTAGAAGGCAACAGCAGTTACTTTGTGTTGCAATTGAGAAAAATTGTAATACTCAGCTGGGGACTATCTTGAGCTGCTTAAATCGTTGCAATTGGTATTATCTTGCATACAAGTTTAGTACCATCCTCCATTCTAACCACGGGATCATCTACAGTTAGTTCACTACTTTTAGTTAGTTTAAGAGTAAACAATACCTGAATTGAAAATGCAGGAGGGAAATCATTGAGTAAAAAATCACACAAAATATAGAACAAAAAAATACCTTGTGAATTTTTAAAGCCATCCAGAGCCTCGGCGGTTAATAGTCAGATGGACTGCAAAGTAGAATTTGTTTTTCCATTGAACTGAAAAGAGATGTCACTGTGCGTGATGGAAAAAACTGTATTTCCAGTCTACTGCAATGGCTTGAACAACACCAACTGTCATAAAACTATCCAGGTGCACCTCCAAGCTGTTGTTGCTGTGCCTGCTACATGTTCTCTCCCTGTTGCAGCCAATAGTTATATCCCTGTGGCATAAAACAACTCAACAACACAATGTAGACAGAGACTGGGTCATGTTGCATATAAATTTAATTGTAACCTTTCTGTGGTTCGGGGTGCAGGAGAGAGGGCTCCTCCCCCCATTCTGTCCAGCCAATAATATCGCCAAACCCCTATTTAAACCCCAAGCCATGCCTTGCTCTCTCTTGCATTTTTCATTTGCCAGTCACAACACAGCTGACAAATGCAGCTAACCATTCTACCCTCGACCTTGCTGGACAAAGCTTTCTTACTCCAAATTCTCGAATGCTGAATCTGAATTCCCAAATGGGCTGTCTGTCTCAGTTTGTGTATCACAACACAGCCCAGCAGACTCCGACTTAATTCTAATTCTCAAATGGTGACTGCATTTCTCTTCCTGGACAATCCACTGATCCTGCATTTCTGCCTGCATCATGCTTCCGCTGTCCAGGCAGCCAGGCTTCTAAAGCTATTATCCTCTCTGCGCCCTAAACACCTTTGCCCCGTGTGATGCTTTTCCAGCTCTGCATTCTTTAAACACTGTCCCAATGACAAGATTCTGAAAGCTCTTTGAAAAAGGAATTGCAATGAAAAAGGAATTGCAATCCCAATGGGGAGTGATCATTTTTCTCTATTTACTATGTACTGCCGCAGCGCCCTCCCATGCTGTTGATTTTCTCTATTTAACATGTACTGTCACAGCTGCCGTTTCTTCAGTCACCAACCGCCTCAGCAGGTTCAAAACCAGGATTTCTTGCTTAAAACCAGCAGCTGTCCCCTCCCACGCAACCACCATTAGAACCGCTTCAGCTTCCTCTCCTCAGCTTCCCTGCAGTTGACGTGACCCAGCAGCCCCAAATTGCAAGCAAGAATAATAAATCACCACCTTCAAAAGCAGCTTGCTGAGGGCAAACAAAAATAATATTCTTGATAAACTGTTTCCATTGTTTCAGGATATGGATACATGCATTAATCGATACTGTATATGTCTTCATATTATTAAGGCATTGCGACAACGCATCGGCGCCATTGTCTCTCCCTCTGAAGCCGTAAAACAATCTATACGCTCACTGACGCAAACCAAGCTCATCGTCTCCAAGGCGAGCAATTGCCGGTTTCTGCAGCTAGGGGTCTCCCCTCTCCCAAGAGTGAAATTCCCCAATCATGAGTCAGGTTCTTACAGATTTTGGTTAACAGTTATTTTTAAAATGTTTTTATTTTAATTTATTTTGGGAGAATTTGTTTTGATGCTCTGCTACACCTTGTTGCTTTGTGCTTTTGCCATGGATACGCATTATTCCTCAAGCCACTACTCACTCACTCACTCACTCAAATAGTGGGTTAGTCAAAATGTTACCTTTTTTTTGGGGGCGCAGGTCTCTGAGTTTTTAGTGGCACTGAAACACTGGCAGGTACCGCTCCCAAAGTTAAGAGTAGTTTATCTGCCATATGCGCTTCTCTTGGCGTCACCAGGTTTTCACTTGAATTGTTACATTTTTCTGTGCTTTGATTATGAGAAACTTTTATAGGAGCGGTCCCCTGAGTTTGTTTTTATATGCGTTTGTTTGTTGTGCTTTGCCAAAGCTCTCTCGGCTTCACGGTGCCGCCGTGCTGTTTTGTTGTGTTCTTACTTCTTTGTATGATCCAGAGCCTGCTGCCTCAGCACCGCTGACCCATTCAGGTTCCAGAATTAGTAGCATATTCATTCTTACTAGAATATTTCATTACCACCCGCAAATGGCTCCATGGATTCTCTATGCAAATGCTCCTTGGATTCTCGGTCCCAGTGTTCCTGTAGAACAGTCTCCTTAATGTAACTACAGCTTCAAGAACCAGTCCTTACTTTGCCACTTTCCTCTGCCATAACATAACTGAAGCGATAAAGGATCCATGTTTATTCAATTCTCAAGCATTCGGCTGGTCTGCACATTTAGCTGGTGTGCCTTCACAACCTTGTGCAAGCAAGATTGTATCTGCCCTGCACCACTCAAGCAGGATGTCATTCTGTCTTTCCTTGTTCACACATAAGATAACCTACACAATTCAATGATCTGATATTCAACTTAAATTAATCAATTTTGAAATCTCATCACATCCACCGCACTTGCTCCTATTATATTCTTGCTCAGCCAGTCTGGCTTCTGCAAGCAGACGCCTGGTTCCCTCACCTCTTCCACCTGCCTGTACCTCCATTCAGCATGATGATACTCAATTAAATCCATCCCTTTCCAATCTCCTTGCTTCAGCTCAAGACTATATAGCCGCTGCCATCGCTTCACCCACCCGCTCCTCCTAAGCAACACCCTGGTCTGCCTTCACTACCTTAC
This sequence comes from Acipenser ruthenus, assembly GCF_902713425.1. Lineage (NCBI taxonomy): Eukaryota > Metazoa > Chordata > Actinopteri > Acipenseriformes > Acipenseridae > Acipenser > Acipenser ruthenus. The sequence continues at coordinate 87,253,195 of NC_081190.1, read as the reverse complement.
GCAAGCAAAATCAGATCTCAACATCACCTTTCAAGCTAGCTTTGCAACTTATTTTCATTGTCAGTTTACAGCCTTGGTACTGTGATTTTGAAATTGATAACTCAAGATGTAAAATAAAATGCTGCTATATGATCAGAGGAATTAAATAATTTGTTCTGCCTCCACCTTGACCTGGATAATCTTGGATGCTCTCCGCTTCAAAGCACACCTCCCCCCTGATAAACTGTAACGCATTCGCTCCCTCATTCAAATCCTTCCAGACCAGCCGCCCCAGTTCAAAATGGGACCTTCTTTCATTCCTGGGACATCTCTTTGCTCTCTCTACCAGTTTAGAAGCTCGGAAAGACACCAGGATTTACCTCTGCAGCACTAAAACAGCCTGTAACAGGGAGGTCTGTGCTGACTGTCTGACGCATGCGGGGTACTGCAGGAAGGGCTTTGCAGCCTCATAGATCTGCCAGTCAGTCATGGCAGTGACACAGAGAGGGGGGGAAGAGGATGTGTTGGCTTTCCCTCTCTCTGAGTGGCTGAGAGGCGGGCCTTGGGAGATTGCTGACCCTATAAGACAGCAGTGGCCAATACGTGGATCACAAAAGATTTTCGGTGGATCGCGGGACAAATCAGAACAAGCACTAGCATATAAGCATACAACAGTTTTTGTTTCGGCTGATGGGCAGAGCCTTCTGTGTCGTCCAGTAGCACAGATGAAAATATTCCAACAGTTTCTGCATATGAGACCAACAAAATGCTTGTGCGAACGCACATTTTAATTTAGGCGCACGTATGCGACTAGAAATTCCTAAAGGCTGACTATAAACAATAAACGTGATTTATTTTTTCAAGTATATAAAAAAAAAACTCAGTCGGATCTAAACTCATAGCTCAATCGTATTGTATACTGGGAATGTAGTTTATTGGTGTCCACTGCCCACTGTTAATCAAACATTAAAATCTACAAATCCCATACCCCGCCAATTTCACTGATTTATCAGTGTGATGGCTATTTGTTTCCAGACCGTTTGAAAACCTGTCAAACGAAGATGAGGAAAATAACAAATTCATATATGTCAGCATCTTTACAAGAAATGAGCAATGCAGGTATGTCAGGAGATGAACGCGAACAGGGAGAACTTTGAGTTAGTTACAGCATGTTCACATTTCCCCTGGCTTAAGTTTGACAATATTGCAAATCGTGCAAAAAAATCCATGTTTTGCACATTTTATCAGGATGTAGGGGAACTGATGGCAGGCAAGACTGCATTTTTAACAGGGAGCCAGAAGTTCAAACATGAAAATATATTAAACACAGTGCTTCAAAACGGCACACAATGTGCGGTGAGGCAGACCATCCCGCTACCATAAACAGGCAAGTAGCACATTCTGAGGAACATGCTACCAGGCAGTTAAAAAAAAGTTGTCCATTTTAATTTTGTTGATGCAAAAGTATTGAACTGCACAAGTGTTATGTAAGAAAGATCTGTAGATATTCAACAATACATTTAAGCAAAACATTGGATTATTATTATTATTATTATTATTATTATTATTATTATTATTATTATAGCTGTCGGAAGCTCTGCTGCCGGACTGAGCACGGCCAGAGAAGAACTAGCAACAGTAAATTAATCAAAAAGAAAAAGGAATTTTTAATAGCGGGGTAGACTTGGCAGAACCCCGAACAGTATCCACAGGTTGAGGGAACGGGTGAGCATAGGACAGAGACCCGGGCCATGGTCAACGGTCAGGGTAACGCTGCCGAGTACAGCATCTTTATTTTGTAGTTTTATTACTGTGTTTTATTTTCCCTTTTTCTTTCGCCTTTTGTTTTCATTCTTATTTTTGAGCACTTGTATGTGCACTGGACTATATACCAGCATTGGTAACCATATGGTCCTGTTTACAGTTGCCAGTATTCAGGCCACGGGTAACAGTGCCCTCTGGGGGTAAAAATAATTCAGTGCGCCTGAGCGGCGTTACAAATAAAGTTCTGTCTCTGTGTCAGTGAATTGCCCACCACCCTTCCACACAGCCTTTCTCTATTCTACGATGACTTATTATACTATACCCCCTATGCATTCTATATTGGGCAGCAACCTCAGCAGCCAAAAGTAATGTGAACCAGCATTTCATCAAAAGTGATATACAGTTATGACTGTGCATTGCTTCATGGGGCTCACTCACAGCATTTCACAGTCTAAAGTACCTATTTCAAGATTTTCACGATTAAACATAATATTTATTCCGTATAGATGCAGCAGTCAAGTCAACAGGTCTTCCATTGCAGTGGAATCTTGTGTTCTTCTCCATGATATATCTTTTCCCAACAGAGTATTGCTAGTATGCCCGGAGTGGGGCCCATCTCTCCGACAAGACACCCAGAGGTTTCCTCCTAATGGTGGTATTTCCTCTCCACTATGTGGAGAGATTAGTATTTAACCCTTTGCAGTCCATTTATTAAGTGCGTGTCAGGCGCGTCAGGTCCAATTTATTTTCACAAGCGCAGTTAATTTTAAAAGTATTTTTTTCCACAGTCAAACAGGTTTAAAAGGCCCTGCATATCAACAAAGCACTCACTAGGCATCGCCAGCCCTGCCCCACCCTTTCGTTCGCTATAGCTTTCACATATGAGATATGCCCCCTTTTTTTCGGCTTCTCTCGGCTCCTATCGGTCTCACTCAGCCATTGAATGGTTTTCTCGGCTTTTTCCGGAGAAAAAATGACTAGAGACCTGTTTTTTGCATCTTTTTGATGATGTCGGACAGGGTCCGGCATTGGACCGGAAAGGGAAAATTGCAATGTCGGACGAGGTCCGACATAGGACCGCAAAGGGTTAATGTGTAAAAATATGCATAGCAATTTTGCTGCACAACTTGTCTGCCTCTCCTAAAAATTCCACTAACAACTACATCTCCCAGAATACAATCTCTTCAGTTACTAGGAAAATGTACATAAGAAAAAACAACCAACAAACATTATCCAATCTCTGGCTAGCCCTGTTGTCTTTGCAGCTAATTACATTTATATAATAAGAACATTTTGAAGCTACACAGGTTGAAGCGTAAACACCCCAGTCCAGCTACAAATCCAACTGGAACCATCGTCAGAGACAACCGTTAAAAAAAATGATTCCTTGAATATTAAACAAAATGTTTTATAACTTATTAATGCATTTCCTTATTTTATTGTATGGCTTTATATTAAGTTTTAACATGTTCACTGAGTGTAAAAATTTAATGTTAAAACATAAGTAATGTAATTAATTTGCAGTATCAGTGAGATACCTCGAAAAAAAATGCAGATAAAGAACCTTGTAAAACACACACATGGTTCAGTAGTTCAAAGTAACATTGCAGTTAAATTGGAAGGCTCTTTCTTAATGTCTACCCCATTACCATTAAAGATTGGACAGTATTTAATGTTGCATTTTATCCCCTGAAAATACATTTTACTCTCTGTGTTCAAATTGGAGGGTAAGTTACTCCCAAACCCAAAACCTTATCTGGAACGCTGTATGTATACGTGTGTGTGTGTGTGTGTGTGTATATATATAGGCTAACTTCACTGTAACATGAAGGTATAATCTGGTATACGCTATGCTCTGCTCCGTTGTGTGACTACACACGGTCCAGAACCAGGTTATCGCCACGCTGCTCCCTAGTGCAGCACTGTGCGCTTCCCTGTACTGCTCTCTTGATTGCCTACCGCAGCCACTTGAGCCTCTGTATCCACCACGGTGTAAGCTATGAGCCTCTCGGTGCTTAGACGCTCCATGTCTCAATACTTAGCGCCCTAGCATGTCAATAACACCTACACTCGGTGCCCCAATTCTTCGGTGCACCAGTACTGTATTCTACCTCACTCAGTGTCCTCAGTGCGTCTGCACCCTTGGTGCCTGAGTGCTTCAATACACAGGTCTACACCCTCCAATGTTTAAACAACGCCCTTGGGGCCATACAGACATCAAACATGGCTAAATTCCACACTTGCACGTCCTGCACAACATTCCCTACTAGCACGGTTGAGCCGTATGCGGCGTTGGAAACCCCTGGCCTGGCAGCAGGCTCAAGCCCTTGCTCTGGCCCTGGCTCAGCTGATAACGCTGGCCCTGGAGCTGACCCCGCATGCACCGGGGGTTACTCCGGATGTTACAGAACCAGATGTCAGTATTGCTGAGGAGGACCATGATGCGATTTCAATCATGGACTCATGGAAGATGGCTGTTTCCTTGAGAAGCAGCCCCTACCTCCCCTGACCATTCCTTTGGACCAGCGGTAGAGGAATTGCTGCAGTGCTCTCACCGAGAACGCAAGGCATCTCGGCAGGTAGCCTCAATGCTCCTCTCCTGTACTCTGGTACGGTCGGACCGAAAGGACGCGTATTCCACATCTCTATTTGTCCAGCACACAGGAAGTATCTCCACTTCAGCTTTCAAGGGAGCGTCTTCGAGTTTTCTTTGCTGCCATTCGGCCTCTCCTTAGCCCCCTGCACGTTTTCAAAGTGCATGGATGCCATTCTAGCTCCCTTGTGACTGCAAGAGATCAGGGTGATGAACTACCTGGACAACTGGTCGATCTGTCCCAGTTGCAGGAAGGAGCAGTGGCCCATACAGCGATTGTGACTAAGAAACTGTTGAGGCTGGGTCTCCACCTCAACAATGCCTTCGGCTGGATTCCCTTACGATGCGAGCCTACCTGTCGGACGACAGGGTAGCTGCCATTCGCAACTGTCTGGCCCTGTTCAACAAGGATTCACAGTACAATTGGTGTTGTGTTAAAAACTATTGGATCTGATGGCCGCAGCTTCATCAGCCAATCAACTGGGGTTACTCCACATGCGCCCAATCCAAGTGTGGCTTAGTGTCTTTCGGCTACACCCCAAGCGCGTAACAGACACCGTCGGCTGACCGTGTCTCGCTTGTGCTGGGAAGCCCCACGCTGGTGGAGACAAGCTTCTCACCTGAGTGAAGGCGTAAGGATGGGAGTGATACATAACCGTCAATTGGTGACAATAGATGCATCCACATAAATGCGCAGGAGCTGAGAGCAGCCCACGAGTGGCACAAAGCGTTTTTGTACGCTTTCCCGCCGATACTGCTGCTCCTTGCCTTCTTCAAGAAGGTCAGGAGAGACAAGGTGAGAGTTCTCCTGGTGGCCCCTAGATGGCCCAAGAGATACTGGTTTTCAAACCTCTGCCAGCTGCTGCTGGGCCAACCATTGGAGATCCTGCTGCGCATGGATCTCCTCAGTCAGGTGCAAGGCACCCTCTGGCACCCAGTAGCGGGCAGACTCCAACTGTGGGTCTGGTCCCTGAACAGGACCATCTGTCCACCTTAGGGCTCTCAAACGCAGTTGTCAGTACACTGCATAACGCTAGGGCCTCCTCCACAGGAGCATTGCACGCCTAAAAGTATTTTCAAAATTGGTGCATGACCAGAGGTCATGACCCCAATTATTGCCCTATAGCAACTATTTTGCAGTTCTGCAAGTTCTGTTAGAGGCGGGTCGATCCACCTCTATGTTGAAAGTATACCTAGCAGCCATATCTGCATGCAATGTCCCCATTGAATCAGTGTCCCAGGCACTCATATTCTAGCGACCCCCCACCATCTTCAGAGGGGCCTCGCTGTCCAATATCTGTACTGTACACCGCATACTTTCTCCAGGTTCTATCACCTTAAAGTGATAGATCCTTCCTTACCTTCATTAGGCACGAGGGTCTTTGAGGTTGCACACTCACAACGCTAATCTTGGGTTATGCGGTTCGGATGTGTCAGTTCTGATGTGCCAGCGTTTCAACTCCAACTCCCATGTCTCTCTGTCTTGCAATGCGGTTACCCACACATGTGACATGAGTACCTTGTCACAATACTGTTTAAACGTTGATCAATGTGAAGGAATCTTCATAAAAGTACAATATATTGATGTTCAATTCAAATTTGCCATTTTGTCATTATTCTGATACATTAAAATGCCAAATCCTATTATAGTGAACACCCTGATATAACGAACATTTCTCAATGTCCCATGGGGGTTTGTTATAGTGAAGTTAGCCTGTATATATAATCTTGAAGGCATTCAAAAAGAGGTGCCAACCATAAGGCACTTTATATATTAATGTCTCTGAAGAGTTGAAAAAAATAGTTAACAGCAATGACATATAAACCAAGTATATTTTGCTCGATGCTGCTCATATAGACAAGGTTGGTCACAAAAGACAAACGGGACCCCTGGCCAAATCTATCTAACTCTCTTTCATTTTCCCATTTTCACACATCCAGGTTCCCCTTGGGGGAAGTATCGGTTGCTTCCTAGCGATGGAAGCCGATCGGTTCGGTCACCTTCGTGAGGATGACTCTCTGCGAACCAAGGGGAATTCCCATACTCATCCCTATGTCACAAAGCACTTCTCGCCTATTATCAATTTCTGAGGTTCTTCCTGCACGCAACCCTTGCCACTGTCCCGTGAATCCATAGAGGCAGAGTGCAATGGGGCATGTTAATGGCTGTACTTACAGATTATCCAAAGTTTAAAAATCATACTGTGGCAAAGTGGTTTGCAGTGTTCAGGTGTAGAGGTGATGCAGTGCTCAGTAATAACAAACACAACAATTCAAAAACCATCAAAATCTGCCAAGTTAGCAAATCCGCCAAATTTAATACCAGCCAAAATGTCCCATTATACGGTATCTCATTTGGTACTCTAAATGTTTGTGATATAGAGTGTTAAAAAAATTAGAGCACCACGAAATAAATGCATTATTTTAAAGGAATTCAGTTTTATATTGCCTGCAATCATCCTACTTGAAAAATAATTTATAATCCAGTGATAAAATGTACTAGTTAATTCCAAACTACTTCCTAATTCACTGAAAAGCTACTCGATTCTAATTGTTTTCTGTCCTGTCTGTAATACTTTGTATAGTAGACATACGCTAATCCAAATTAGTTGGGACCAAATCCTGTTCAGATTAATAATTCATTACCATATTTAAGTAGTGTACCATACTTCAAATGCCTTGTCTAGTCTTTTTTTATGTTTCATCACAAATCAGTAACAGTACATGAATAAAAATACAGACTGCTGTAAACATTTTCCACTCTTATCATAAAACTCTTATCATATTGAGGTTTTCCATAGTTTTTGTCAGCATGCATTTCAGATTATAGGTCCATTCAGGTTGCTGATTACCAATAATTTACTGTACTTTTAAGCAAGTACAATCAACCCCTCCAGTTGTTTCTCTTTGGGTAATTGCTCGATAAAACATTAGCTGTTGCTTATGAAAAATATTGTGACAGACCCTGCATTGCAGGAATATGTGTGAACCCTGTGACGAGTTATGAGTCATGCTGTCCCGTGCCCCTGTCCCTTTAAGAGTAGATTGATGTTGAGATCAGTGGTAATGCCGGAAATTATAAATGTGTCCACCAGTGGATAGTTGGGAAAAGAAAGAAAGAAAAAAACAGATTGAAAACAACAGAGAAGCCAGCCCAGAGCAAAAGCTCTTATCGTTAGTAGTTGTTTTTTTAAGTGAATTTTTTTAACGGTATTCCTTGCCGATTTGAAGAATAAAGAGCAAGTCAGACAATTAAATTACTAAAAACATTGCGTAAGTGGATGCGGAAAGACAGGAAAAATGCTGACAATCTTTAGAGGAAACATGGCCCTGTTGTTCTCAATGGGATTAAATGGTGGAGATTAATTTGCTGATAAAGGAAGCAGGAACCAGGACAGAGCGGCATCCAGACTTTTGAAGGGGTGGAAGACAATCACTTACCAGTCAGACAGAAACCCAGGAACGGGGAACTGGTTTGATTTTATTTTCTCTGATTGAAAATGTTAGCTTGCACTGGCATTTAGACTCCTCCTAGATTTCGACGTTGCCTGTTCCCAAGTTCAGCACATTAACAAATGCCAGTAGTTGTGTTTACCGCTGGACTGTGTGTGTGTGTGTGTTTTGTTGTTGTCTTTTCGTCATTGTTACGTTGACTGATCTGTCTGTGCTCTGTGCTACCTGAACAGCTTGGAATATTTTTGTTTTCTTTAAGGTTGCTTGTTTTGTTACCTTGGATTGGGTTTATAATAGTTATTCTAGATAAACCTCAACAGGATTTAAACAAAGTGAGATAGTTTTCTTTTGTTCTATAAGAAATCTACTATTTGTTCAAAACTCTTTGCTGTATTCTCATTTGTCATGTTACATTTTTATTTTTATTTGGACTGATTAAGATTAGCCTGGCCCTTAGTATTTTGACTATTCAGTAACAGAGTGCAGGTCTGATGGTGGTGCATCAACTTTATTTTTAAATCCTTTGTGAAATCGATTATATTTTTGCTTTTCTAATAACATTATTCTGGTAGTACAATTCCTACCTGGCGCCCGAATAAATTTGAACCTTTTTGTTTGGTACCATCACAACCTGTGACACTACCTGCCATAACCTGATTGTGAGTGGGTAGTGCTATGCTTTTGGCAGTAAACCGAACTGTAGGGGGTGTATACCTGCTTACCAAGAGGATGAGGTCAGTGGTGTAGTCAAGCGTGAACACCATTCCGGCACTTTTTCTATAGGCAGAACCCTGACTTAAGAATTAATTTAATAATATTTACTAGTTGTTATGAAAATGCTATTATGGCACCCAACCGCTCTATTTTCGGTGCCTGGGCACCAACAAAGTGATCTACTTTCTGTGGGGAAGTCAAATTAGTCTTTCTGTAGCTTGCCACTAGGAACAAAAAAATCAGTCCAGTTCCCTACATACCAATTTTGATGGTACACTCCGAATCAGAGTCTCTGATAAGCGGCACATATTTTAAATGTTTGCAGAGTCAAGAGTCCACACATAGTGCTACTTTAAGAAGGCTAACAATTTTTTTTAGTAAAAATGTGTGTCCGTGTTTTAACGTGTCTCTGACTTAGTTAGGGGAGGTTAATCAAGCACAGCCCTAAGGGTTTTTTTGTTGTTGTTTTTTTTTTTTTGCAAAGGAAGTAATCAGCCAAAAAGTAGCCGAACTGTGTTTTTTAAACCAACCAAAAACCGCATTTAGATTTGAAATATATTACAAAAGCATAAAGTGTTACATTAATATTAAAAAAACACAGGTAAGTAATAATGTTATAAACTATTTATTTATGTATCTGCTTTAGTTGTTTTTTTTCTCACAATTTACAGTACCAGAAATGTTGTTTTTTATCTGATGAGGTCAAATGTGGAAGGTCCAGGGGGAAGAAAATGTAGTGTAAAATTAAATTGTACAGAACTGTTGGCAGATAGTCTTTAAAAATAAATGTAAAACCCATTCTAATTGTACTGAAACAGTTCTTAAAAGGGTGACTAATAAAAAAAAAAATAACTGAGCATTTGTGTGATTCGTAATTTTATTGGATGAAGCGCTCCAGGAAAAAAAACGGAGGGGAGAATGTGATGTACTATACAAGGCATCGTGGTGATTGAAGATCTGCCTAGGTGATAACCTCATAATCAAAAGGAATACAAAAAAACATGCATGATAAAAATAGCCAAAAAAATAACCAAACCAGCAAAGACAACATTTACCCACTTTAGATGCTTTCAAAACAGGCCAAATTTGGCTGGAAAAATGCCAATCTGGTAGCACCAGTCAAGAGGGAGTACCGTAAAAGACGCATGCGAGATACATACATTACAAAAAAACAAAAAAAACAGAAGGGAGACCACATCAAAACAAGGGCAACAACTCGGGTAAGACAGCCATTAAATGTATTTATCTAAATGTCTCAGAAACAAAATGTTAGAACTTGAAGCTACTGCACTAAAAAGTAACTATGATGTGATAGGTGTTACATAAACTTGGTTGTCTGAGAGTGATGGAGACGAATATAATACTAGTGGGTATACACTTTAGAGGAAAGACAGGAAGGACAGAAGAGGCAGAGGGGTAGGGCTATACATAAGAAATAGTCTTGAATCAATATGGGTCAGAATAATGGACAAAAATTCAAAGGGCATAATAATAGGAGCATGCTATAGACCGCCAAATTCAGGCGCCAAGCAAAATAATCTGTTATACAATAACATTAGAAATGTGTGTAGAAAAAGAGAAGCCATACTAATGGGGGATTTAAAGTTCCCCCATATAAAATGGGAAAACCCGGTGGGGAGCACGACGGATGAAATTAAAATGGTGGAAATGACAAATGACTGCTTCCTAATGCAATTTGTCAAGGCACCGACTAGAGGGGAGGCATGCCTTGATTTATGTATTTTCAAATAACAAAGACAGAATAACTAAACCAGGTCAGAGAACCATTGGCAAACTCAGACCACAACATGGTCTCATTTGAAGTGATTTTTAAAACCCCAAAAGTAATGACTAAAGCTAAGGTTTACAATTTTAGAAAAGCAAACTATGAAGGTATGAAACAGAGACTAACAGAAGTAGATTGGAGTAAAATAAGGAAAAAATCCACAGAAAAAGGATGGCTTTTTTTTTAAATGTAGTAGAGGCGCAAAACAATTACATCCCAAAAGTAGACAAATCTAAATCTAAAACAAAATGGCTAAAATGGTTTAATAAATCAATTAAAAAAAATATTCAGCAAAAAAAGGCATTTTACAGAGCGTTTAAAAAGGACCAAAAACAAAGTACACAGAAAGAGTACTTGGAACTGCAAACACAAGTCAAAAAGGAAGTTAGAAGGCCAAGAGAGAGATAGAAATGAACATTGCTAAGGGGGCTTAAACCAATTCCAAAATTGTTTTTTTCCAATATTATAACAGCAAGAGAACATTCAAAGAGGAGGTCAAATGTCTAAGAGACACAAATGGCAAAATCGTATGAAAAAAGTTATTTACAAACCGCTAACCAAGATCATGCAACAGTCTCTTGACACAGGGGTTGTACCGACAGAATTGCAAACGTAATACCGATCCACAAAAAGGGAGACAAAACCGAACCAGGTAACTACAGACCAATAAGCCTGACTTCTATTATATGTAAACTTATGGAAACTATAATAAGATCCAAAATGGAAAATTACCTATATGGTAACAGTGTACTGGGAAACTGTCAGCATGATTTTAGGAAAGAGAGATCGTGTCTAACTAACCTGCTTGATTTTTCTGAGGATGCAACATTGACAATGGATAATTGCAAAGCATATGACATGGTTTATATAGATTTCCAGAAAGCTTTTGTCAAAGTTCTGCATAAAAGATTAATCCTCAAAGTGAACGCAGTAGGGATTCCAGGAAATGCAAGCACATGGATTAGGGAGTGGTTGATATGTAGAAAACAGAAAGTACTGATTAGAGGAGAAATCTCACAATGGAGCGAGGTAACCAGTGGTGTACCACAGGGATCAGTATTTGGTCCTCTGCTATTCCTTATCTACATTAATGATTTAGATTCTGGTATAGTAAGCAAACTTGTTGAATTTGCAGATGACACAAAAATAGGAGGAGTGGCAAACTATGTTGCAGCAGCAAAGGCCTTCAAAATTATCTAGACAGCAACTGGGCAGACACATGGCAAATTACATTTAATAGAGAAAAGTGTAAGGTACTGCACGCAGGCAATAAAAATGTGCATTATAAATATCATATGGGAGATACTGAAATTGAAGAAGGAATCTATGAAAAAGACCTAGGAGTTTATGTTGACTCAGAAATGTCTTCATCTAGACAATGTGAGGAAGCTATATAAAAAAAGGCCAACAAGATGCTCGGACATCTTGTGAGAAGTGTTGAATTTAAATCAAGGGAAGTAATGTTAAAACTTTACAATACATTAGTAAGACCTCACCTAGAATATTGTGTTCAGTTCTGGTCACCTCGTTACAAAAATGATATTGTTGCTCTAGAAAGAGTGCAAAGAAGAGCAATCAGAATTATCCCAGGTTTAAAAGGCATGTCGTATGCAGACAGGCTAAAATAATTGAATCTGATCAGTCTTGAACAAAGAAGACTGTGCGGTGATCTGATTCAAGCATTCAAAATTCTAAAAGGTATTGACAATGTCGACCCAGGGGACTTTTTCGATCTCAAAAAAGAAACAAGGACCAGGGATCACAAATGGAGATTAGCTAAAGGGGCATTCAGAACAGGAAATAGGAGGCACTTTTTTACACAGAGAATTGTGAGGGTCTGGAACCAACTCCCCAGTAATGTTGTTGAAGCTGACACCCTGGGATCCTTCAAGAAGCTGCTTGATGAGATTCTGGGATCAATAAGCTACTAACAACCAAATGAGCAAGATGGGCCGAATGGCCTCCTCTCGTTTGTAAACTTTCTTATGTTCTTCTTATTACCTATTAAATATTACCTCAAGTTCAATGTACAAATAAAACATGAATTAATATAATTTGTTTAAGAAAAAACAATATTTTAATTGCTGTTCCGGTACTTTCAGATTTAGGACTACACCACTGGGTGGGGTCTTATAAACCTTCAATAACTCACACTCAACACCAAAACTGCCATAGGAATAATGTTCATCTGATAGTTTGAAGAATTGGAAAATGTCAGCTTCTGTTACAGTAAATCACTAAGCCGTGGTCCATAAAATCACAATTCACTCTTTTACCCGTTAGCTTGAAAAGTACATAAAGTACATAAATTACAAGCCTTTAGTTTTCAGCACAACCCTTAAAAGAAATACACATAGCATTTAGTTGCATTGTTTTTGTAAAGTAGCTAAAAATTCTGTAAGTAAAGCTTGATTCATTATTTGAGAAAGGCTTTGTTTGTTTCCGTAAAGGTAAAACCTGAATAGACCATGTAGCAGTGGAACTATGACTATGTATAGCTACAGCTATGGTCAAAACTTTTGCTTCACCTATAATTTTAGAATTGAGACATAATTTAAAAACAAGAAATAGATAATTTAGATATTTTATTTAACATCATGTAATCAAAGAAACTACAAAATTATTTTGCAAAAGTCTACCGGAAGCCATATAGTAGTACAGTATTCCATGTTAGATTTCGAAATGTCACATTTTTCAATTCAGTTGTCAGTTTTTCGTTAAGTATATGGAAAACTACAAAACAGTATCTAATTCAATATGTTAAAGTAACATTATTCAGCAGGTTTCATTCGACTTTATGATGCAAAATTAGTTAATTCTATAGGGTGATGCAAAACATTTGGCCATAGCTGTAGATAATTTGATTTATAAAATGGCAGGCAGAGACGCTGCTCTCCAATTGGTCAATCACACTTTCCACCCACTGAATAATTTCACAACATCACCACGGCTGGAGGCTCATCATAAGATATTGATGGTGAAATATTATTCTGCTAAAGAGTAATCAGAAACAAAAAAAAGAGATGAAGAAGCATGTGCTACACTTGATGAGTTTTCAATAAAGTCAGGAGAAAGCCATGCAACACTAACATCCAACGAAAAAACTAAAACCACAACTCTCACATTGAAACAAAAAAATTGCAGAATAATGTATTAGGACATATCCACTGTCCTCACTACAAAAAAACATATTGATAATGCCTAAAAACTCACCTGCTTTATAATTACACATCCTCCTAACAGGTGCAGACTGCAGTAAAGTGTAAAAATGCTGTAAAACATTATTTTTGTCCAGCAGTAAAGAAAAATGAGACTTTATTGACTATTACTTACCTCTATGGGGAGTTTTTTTGTTTTGTTTTAAAAAACGTCAATAGCGATTAAATGAAAACATCTGGAAGATTCTATCCAACTGTTCAATCCAGGTTACTCATTGCCTAGTGACTGACCTGTATTGTATAGTCAAAAGGGGTAATACGGTCTGTATTACCTATTTTGAGAAAATGTTTTAGGATAATGTGTAACATTTTCCAATCTTAAAACCAGTACATTTAACTGTTTTTGCTGTTTCAGAAATATATATATTCAGTTACTTAATAAGACTAATTTGCATAGCGGGATTAATGGGAAAAAGAAAACAATTTCCAAGCTTTTCTGATTTATTTTTCTAGTTCTCTGTTTATGCCCCAGGCTCATGTTACACACCATTGCATTCAACAAAAAGACATTTACTGAAATGTCTTTGAACTACCAGAATCTCAGATGGTCTCATTTGTATTTTGCTTTGTTAATGCCTTTGACACATATCATGCACTCAACATGTGTCCACTAGAAAAACTCCTTTCAATGAGTCAGTGCCATTTGAAATAATTGTTCCTCCTCTTATCTACCTGTATTCTGGGCGTCTATAGATATGCCTTTGAAGCACATCACATAGTTTTTGGTATGCTTGGCATGAAATGGGTCTCAGCCATGTGGGTATAAAGAAGGCTATTGACATCAGACATCAGTAACATGTGATGAGTCCTTCATGTATTATCTCATTACATTCCTGATAGGCTGTTAGTGTTTACCATGTATGTGCACAAATCAGTGCAGGGCTGATAAATATATATACGTACTGTATCTCTGCAGTGAATTGTGGGATTGTAGAGAAAAATTAGCTTCCAATGATCTTGAGGCTTGCCTGTGATTCTAGGGCAAGGCTACAGCGCCTCCATATTATATCATTTGTTGGATAATTTTAAATTCAGTGCTTAACCTTTCCAAAATGTCTGGAGTTTCTTTCTCCTCCTCCACCCCATCTCCTTCTTTGAAGCATTGTCTCCATTTAGGGCATAAGGTAAGATCCAGGGTCAAAATGTTGTAATATAACACTATATCTAACCAATGTTATTATTTGTTATCTTTATCTGAGCTTTACCACTCAATTCAGTAGTAAATTGACATTGATTTGTAGTCAATTTTTAATCTTGTAGGGGCCAGTTGGCATGTGAGTGAAAATGCCCAGTTAGATGATTGACATCAATTGTCTGTGCCTTGGGAACATAAGGAGACCACATTTCCTTGTGTGGCAGCCTGGTTGTAGGAACAGTTTGTGGAGTATGCTGTTCAAGCATTGACACAAGCTCTGTTGGAAGTGCAGAATGTCACAGAGAAGGTCTGCAGCTAGAGAGCTTATATATTCTCCCCTTTAAAAGTCTGAGACAGCAACTTTTTTTTTTGTATTTTTTGTCAGACAAAAACATTGAGCAAAGGCTTTTGATTCTGTCTGTGTTTGGATTGGCCACCCTTTTAGAACAACCCACGTCTGAGTTTGGGTGGGAACATTTTTTCAAGGAATGTTGACCTCTATAGTTGGCTGTACATATTTACTTATTCAAAGGTTGTCTTTAAACATTTATAGAGTACACTTGCGATTAAAACCCAGGGTACGTACAGTAGCTTATTTGGTTCATTATGTTTAGATTTGTGGAGAAAATATTCAAATTATCCTTATTTATTACCATATATGCTAATGTTAACAATCATCTCATAGCAGCTACAGTGATAGACTGAAATACAGAATCCAGGGATATTCCTATTGCTTATAATTGCATACAGTGTGATCAGTATTCTCAGGGCAGTGCTAAAGACTAATGGAAGGGAATAAAGGGGCATTCAGTTGGATACTTTTCTTTCCAGAGACTTAAAAAGTATTTCCTATGAGACAGTATGTGATGATGCAGAAGTAAGATTTTTATATATTTATATAGTGATCTGCAATCCACTCCACACTTATGAGACAGTGAAAAAAATTCTCTTGTGACATCAGTACAGTCTCATTTGTATTGCCTTTTTATGAAAATGGAATTCCTTGAAACAGAATACTCAGTTGAATTTGTTTGGCTATTTTGACTGAAATAGCTGCAGCTTCTTTTGGTAATAGTTTGGATTCTGGAAAGGCAAACTGCTGTGCTATATAAACTATTTATGTGTCAAATGTTTTTTTTTTTCGATTTTTTGTTTGCTCAATTACCTCTGTGTCTTTTATAAAAGTTGTCTCCCTGCTTTGGGTGGACTGTCAGAAGGTTTGCACATTTAAAGGAAAAAGGCATACAGCTTACTGCTTTATTCTGACAGTAATTGTATTTAACATGACAGTATTTTATATGGTGATTTATACATTGAATTTTCAGTCATTAAAAAGTCAGGATTGTGATGCTAGGATAACATGCCATTGGACCCCTTGAGTTTTCAACAATGAAGAGGTGCAGATTTGTGTTATTTTTTTTACTATTCAGTGCTTATCCTGCCAGCACTTCTGACTCCCTTTTCACAGAGACGACTGCATTATCTTAATCAGTAATATCCTGCCACAGATTTTTACACTGCCACAGGCACCATTTTCATAGGGCAAAAACCACAGGTATTTTACAAAGGTAAGTTGGTATAAAGTTAAGGTTGAATTTACTGGAACAACAGAAAAGTACAATGGCTCATTAAGGACAGGGAAACAAAATAATAAAAAAAATAAATGTTATGTAAAGAGTACAAGATAGATTAACGCCTCGACCTTTCAACCTGTTATGTTGAGATCACAAAATAATTAATCTCAGAATCATGACATCACAAGATACATGATCTCAGAATCATGACATTTAACCGTTATACTGAGATCACAAGATAAATGATCTCAGAATCATGACTTTTCAAACTGTTATGCTGAGATAACAAGATAAATGATCCAAAGATCTTGTTATTTCACACTGTTATGTCTAGATCATGAGATGAATTATCTCGACATTCTTTTCTTTTCATGTCCTCAATGAGCCAGCATATTTATAATCTGTAGACCTAATCTTAATACCTAAAAGGATTCTAAAAACTGGGGAAGTAGGTGCAGTTGGTGTATGCAGAGCTACTTACAAAACATTGCGGTATTGTTTTTGTACAAATGCCATCTTGTATATGACGTCTTGTAACTTACCAATGAGGATGTGATTGAGTCCTACAATCCTACAATCATATATTAACTAAGGGTTTGCTGAAACTTGTATTCTAAGTAATTACCTATAAGAAATTTGAAGTTGTTAGGTATTAACTAAATGGAAAGAAATGTGTTAATTAATCAACACAAAACAATTTACACAATTACTGAGTATCAATCAACACCAATCTGACAGTGTTATTTAATTTAGAACCTGTTGTGATCAAACTAACTAGAACTAATTTATTTTATAAGCAAGTATTTACCTTTCTTTTATCCTTTTGATATTAAATAATTATGCTGGCTGTAAACCGACAATAAAAATATGTTGCAAAACTATCAAATACTGCTGATACAGTACTCATATTTCTGAGTAATTACCTTTAAGAAGTATTTGTCGGCAGGTGCTAAATAAAATACACCTATTTATTAACTTGCTGATTTCAAAACAAGAAAAAAACCCTAACATACCCTCACAATTCTCTGTGTAAAAAAGTGCCTCCTATTTTCTGTTCTGAATTTGTGACCCCTGGTCCTTGTTTCTTTTTTCAGGTCAAAAAAGTCCTCTGGGTCGACATTGTCTATACCTTTTAGGATTTTGAATGTTTGAATGAGATCACGCGTAGTCTTCTTTGTTCAAGACTGAATAGATTCAATTCTTTTAGCCTGTCTGCATATGACATGCCTTTTAAACCCGGGATAATTCTGGTTGCTCTTCTTTGCACTCTTTCTAGAGCAGTAATATCCTTTTTGTAACGAGGTGACCAGAACTGAACACAATATTCTAGGTGAGGTCTTACTAATGTATTGTAAAGTTTTAACATTACTTCCCTTGATTTAAATTCAACACTTCTCACAAGATATCCGAGCACCTTGTTGGCCTTTTTATAGCTTCCCCACATTGTCGAGATGAAGACATTTCTAAGTCAACATAAACTCATAGGTCTTTTTCATAGATCCCTTCTTCAATTTCAGTATCTCCCATATGATATTTATAATGCACATTTTTATTGCCTGTGTGCAATACTTTACACTTTTCTCTATTAAATGTCATTTGCCATGTGTCTGCCCAGTTCTGGATACTGTCTAGATCATTTTGAATGACCTTTGCTGCTGCAACAGTGTTTGCTACTTCTCCTATTTTTGTGTCGTCTGCAAATTTAAGAAGTGTGCTTACTATACCAGAATCTAAATCATTGATGTAGATTAGGAATAGCAGAATACCTAATACTGATCCCTGTGGTACACTACTGGTTACCTCGCTCCATTGTGAGATTTCTCCTCTAATCAGTACTTTCTCTTTTCTACATGTTAACCACTCCCTAATCCATGTGCATGCATTTCCATGAATCCCTACTGCATTCAGTATGAGAATTAATCTTTTATGCGGGACTTTGTCAAAAGCTTTCTGGAAATCTAAATAAACCATGTCGTATGCTTTGCAATTATCCATTGTCGATGTTGCATCCTCAAAAAAATCAAGCACATAATGTTTACGTGCTGCCCCGCTCCTGTGCGTATTTTGGTGTTTTATGTTTTATGTGGTGTGTATGTATTGGTGCACGAGGTATAATGTGAGCTATGTATCACCAGTGATTTAAAATATAAATGTCTATTTAGGCACAGGGATTGCACAATCACTTCACATGCAGATAAAATGTGTATTAGTATGTGAGCACGGGGATTGCAAAAATTAGTTCATGTGCTGGGATTCAAGTGAATGACTAATTAGTAATTGAACCCTGGCACAGCTGTATATATAGATGTACAAATCACTCACTCTGGGTTGGGTGTTCAGAGTGGACAACTGGAGTAGAGAGAAGAAGTAAAAAGAAGAAAACAAATTAACAATTGCTATGTATGCTGGTTCTACACCAGCCGTTACTTGTTATAGTGTTTGTCAGTTTTTTTTTGTTTGTCTGTTTCTTTTGGCCAATGTGCCTTTTGTTTTGTAGTGTTTTGTTTGTTTAAACCTTTTATTTATTATTTAAACCAGTGCAACAGTGCATTTCATTCATACCCCAGGGCTGTCTGTGTATGTGCTACTTCTTCCAGGTCTGACGTCACCACAAGCCAACCTGTCACACGAGGTTATCACTGACCAAACCCATTACTTCTGTTGTAAATCACACTAAGGTAATGACTGCTGTTGAGGGTATCACTGACCAAAAAGGTAATGACTCTGCCAAGGACCAGGGGTCACAAATGGATATTAGATAAAGGGGCATTCAGAACAGAAAATAGGAGGCAATTTTTTATACGGAGAATTGTGAGGGTCTGGAACCAACTCCCCAGTAATGTTGTTGAAGCTGACACCCTGGGATCCTTCAAGAAGCTGCTTGATGAGATTCTGGGATCAATAAGCTACTAACAACCAAACGAACAAGATGGGCTGAATGGCCTCCTCTCATTTGTAAACTTTCTTATGTTCTTTCTTATGTTCTTACTGACCACAATCATGACTTCTGTTATAAACCAAACTTAGGTAATGACTCACTGATTATAATTATACTATAACTATAACAAAATAAATATTTCAAAAGAAACTAGTGTGTAAACAGGTGTAAACATATATATGTACATACAAAACTGTAAAAACAAAAGTAGTTTTTAATTTAAAACAAAAGTAACATATGTTTTCTTTTGCGTGTGTCACTTGGTGCAGCACAGAATCCAGGTTGAGCTGCTGCAGCCTGCTGCAGTTTTCTGATCGAAATGTTTCTGCCGAAGTGCTGTGGGTAGTTTCAAGATTAAATCTCTCCTACTGACATTTTCCCCAGTGCATTCCTTGTAGAAAACAAAATAATTGATGGCTGTCAGGTCCAGTAGAGATAACAACAGGCTTGTATATAAAAATAAAATAGAACAGTGTAGGTTAAATTGAAAATAACAACATGTATTTTAAAAGGCAGTCAAAATGACTGCCCTGGTGGTTCTAGGTAGAGGGGATTAAAACTTTTGGTTTTTTTTTGCGGTCCTGCCTTTCAAACTCTATCACGGTATTTAATACATGAATTTAGGAAAAGTCAAGAACGGACAAACCGCATGTCTTTCACACACGCAGAGTAATTTACATTTTAAAACTGAAAACCATCAAAATGACTGGCGTGTCAGTTCTAGTGTTAATAAACTATGATAATAAAGTAACAGACAAACAAACGTTAATAAACTGTCAAACTAAATTAGCACAGTACCCCTACACACGTTAAAAAATGCAGCAGCAATATACAAGACATGCACATTATTTAACAGAATGGTGAAGCAACTCACCAGAACAGGAAATACCAAATTGTTTGGCGACTTGTGTCTGATTCAGGTTTTTTCCAGAGCTCAAACCATTTCCAACTTTTTGTAGCAAGAGAAACATTGGCGCACTTCACTGTTTTTTCACATATTATTTTGTAGCGATGAGGTGCACTCGTGGAAATCAGAATACAAAACTAGGCAATGATATGACGGCGTGTGACAGGGTGGTGATGTGGTGACATCAGGCCAGAAGCAGGAACCAAAACACAAAGGCAGTACTGCAGTGAAAAGGAGACGCGGCGTGCGCCGTTTTATTTAAATAATACAAAAATAAATCAAATGTTTTAACAAAAATAAATATTTAAACAAAACAAATCATGAACACAAAAACTCAATACTGAGGTCCGGCTGGACAACAGCCTTCACGCAACCTATAGGTTTTAGTTTTGTTTTTAAATTAATCTCTCTCACTCCTTGCTCGCTCGCTCGCTCGCTCTCTTTCCTCCTCTGAACACCCACCACAAACTGGGAGCGCTGCAGGTTTGTATGCAGGTGACTTTTTAAAAAATAATTACAAACACTTAATAATAATTCAACAAACGGCACCAGCCACATTCTCATGAGATGTCTGGCAGATATGAGCTGCTACCATCGCATCTGCCAGACCACATCCAAACAATAACAAAGAAAACATTGTATTTTTAAATAACACAACACGCATTCAAACCCACAACACACTTGGCAATTCACCGTCCTTTATAAATAAATCATCATCATCATAATAATAATAATAATAATAATAATAATAATAATAATAATAATACAAAACAAATACAAAATAACACAGGGGCAGAGGGGGAGACCCCGTTCTAAAAATAAATAAACAATAACTGTACAGGGCTCCTCGCCCTGTTACACGGCGGTTCTGGAAAGATTTAACAAACCAATCAGTGTCCCTCAAGACACTCTCGCGATGACACGTCGCTATTGTGCATATAGCAGGTCATAAGTTACAACTTGTTAGATAGCCTCTGAAATAAATAAAACATGATTTCCCTATATACTGTGTTCCTCAACCCAAGCAGCTCTACTGGAAATCTCTGACTCTGTGAAGAGTATTAAACCAGGGTAACTGGGCAGGATCACTATATACTGATCTCTTCACAGCCTTCAACATTGTTTAGAATAGATCAGGAAGTTATGTAAACAGGACTTGAGGCAAATCATTTGCGATTTGTTTAACTTTTCAGACAGATCTGAGTTCATAAAGAACAGTTAATGCATCTCTAATCCACTGGGTCTTTACAAAGAGGGCCCCCTATGATTCTAGTTCTCTTTTATTAATAGTTCTCATGACCTCCACAAATGTTTATAATTAAATGCAGATATCTTATATGGTTGTTGTGAAGGTAAAAAATATATATAAAATCCACTTCAATCTGATTTTAACAAATTATGAGGGTGGTTAATTATCATTGAACTCACACTTAATGCATCAAAAATACAGTGCTGCACAGCATAGGGGTCAAAGTATTTACTGAACAAAAGCTTTTAAAATAAGTTGTCCATTTTTCACTTCAGGCTCTTAACAGCTTAGTTATCAACAGGGAATTATACTAGTTCAGTGGTACGTTGAATTATTACCCTTTAAAAAATATACTCATGGCCTATTTTGAGATGCCCTCAACCTCCCGTTGCCTTCTGTGGTGTAACATAACTTTAAAAAACTACTCACTTCTTAATGAATTGTTGTACATTTGTGTTAAATGCTTGACATGTTGGTGTCAAATATTTGTATGTCAAATATAGATTTAAATGTACAGTGTAAGGTAAGGCTATTCATATACATGTCTTAAATAAGCAGAAAAATGTGAATGTTGCAGTCCTCAAGCCTCAAAGGGAAAACACAGCTCTCTCGCAGGAGAGCGTGTCAGTTGTTTTAACACACTAGTCCAGTCTAGTCGTACTTACTGTATGTCAACTCAAAATGCTCCTACAGCCTACCTTCCCTGACTAGTCTTTTATATCCTGGAGCAACTCAATTCAATTGAATAATAGTGTTCGAAATGTTCAGTTATTTGAGTAGTACAAAGAAGGCAGCAACAGTAATTAGGGAGTTGAGAGAATGCTGAAAAAGTGAAGGGATGTTCGTTTACAGTTTAAGTGAGCTAGACTGGTGTCCATTAGAGATTACAATGCAATTCCGGGCTGTTCATGCACATCAAGCTTTGAACTACTCCACTGCTCCTTGTCCCTCTGAGATGATCACATATTCTTATATTAAGTATTGTTAAGGAGCCAGCTACACAAAGATTGTTCTTGTTGTTTTTACTTTACTTTATTTCACAGTCTGTGTTGTTTTGTAACCTGTGATAGAATTTGTGATATAAACAAACATGTTGTTATTAACTACACTGAGATTAGCTGTACTGCAGATAGGTAAGAGAAAAGGTATAATAAAACTATTATTGTGATCATATTGCTCTCCTGCATTTTTCAGTATCTGGTGAAATTAATTAACTATGATCACACATTCCATGAATATGAATACACTTTTAATTTACAGTCTTCCGTTTCCATTAAGGAATGGGGTGAAACCAATCAAATCTCAATTTAACCTATTCTTTAAATACATTACTTTCCATAAGTGCTTGGTCGAGAATAGACCAATGAGTGGAAGGCACTGTGGGCATGCTCCAGCTTTAATCTATGGCAGGCACAGCACAGATTAGTTGTGAAGGGAAGAGGAAAGGAAATAAATTACAATAGCTGTTCTCTGGTATCTGAACAGACAGTTGCAATTACAGACCTAATGAGTTCAGACAGAGCAATAGCCAAGAAGGAAAAATTGAGTGTATAAAGGAGGAATAGTTCCTTGCAGTCTGTCATTTTTGTCCCTTCTTCCTTTTTTAGGCAAAAAAGACTGACTTTTTCTATTTGCATCAGAGTTACCTGGGGAAGGACCTGTCACAGAGTTAATTATACTTCCCAGTCCCTAGCTTGTGAAGATAATCCACACCCTTCAACCCATTCATGCCCATTGTTAGTGCTATCAGCTCAGTAGGATGCTAAAATTGGATGTTATACATAAAACATCTTCACCTCCAATTCTTTATGATTCTTAAGTCTGCATCACAAACCACAAAACAAGTGCACTCTTTAGAACCTGATTCTGGCATTTGAAGCATTGTGTTGTCATGTGTCTATGATGCTCACCTACAGAACCACACAACTAAAACATTCAGAAAGAAAAATGCCAGTTTATGAGACAAACAGACATGCTTCTACAACAATATGCAGAAGGAGTGGGTTATTATTGACTTCTACAAGTAAAACAATTGAAAAGGGCTTTTTGCCTTTTTTACTCAAATAAAATGTAGCATTTACCAAAATTAGTTTTAAATACAGTGGGGTTTTATATAGTACCTTCCAAAGTGGATCACTATCACAAAGTGCTTTACAGAGGTAGGCTGTGAACTGTGCATTATATGCAGAGTCACTTACAATAGGACATTGATTTAACATCTTATCCGCAGGATGGATCACAAGGAGGTTAAGTGACTTGCTCAGGATCACTCAGTGAGTCAGTAGCAGAGGTGGGATTTGAACCGGTGACCTTCTGGTTACAAGCCCTGGACTTTAACCACTGGACCACACTGCCTCCTGTAACATTAATCAAATTAAGATTCATGTCCTGTTATAAGCGTGTTTTGAGTGACAATCACAGAACACGGAAGTTCATTGGACTGTCACTGAATTATTGGTTACTCCTTGAAACAGTCGGTCCGAATGAATCGATTAGGTTCTCACAAGCTATTAGATTTTATATTCATTCATACTGACTAAATGATGGGACATTCATTGTTAACAACCTAAAACGTGTTAAAGGAAATTACTTGGAAAACTTGCACACCTCTTTTCGTTGGGTTGGGAAGCTTAGCTTTGTCTTATGGAACATGTCTTTGAGTAATGTTATTTTGTGACAAAATCCTGCCAGTTTGAGATTGAGGGTGCTGGGTAGGAGCATCACACCTCATTTGATTGACAGTGCACAATGTTTCTGAACCAATACTGTAAAGATGCTCAGGACCAGCTTTTTCCTTACATACAGATCTATGGTAATGTTCACACTTTGGTCTATCTTTTTTAATTGGCATGGGAAATTACACATACCCCTTCCTTGAGGAATTATTGAAAGATCCAAAATTACTTCTGTGGACCCTTCCAAGGATCAATGAACAATGAGGAACATAACTATAATTGATATTTCTTTCCAATAACCAAAAAATGTTCAGACTGACATCAGAATCTGACAAATGATTACTACTAAAGTTTAATAACATATAAAGGGTACTAGACCTAGTAGGGTCACACAAACAATGCTATCCAATTTATCCAAGCACACTAAATCATAACCTTTATAACGGATAAGCCTTTCGTGACTCAAAGTTCGTTAACCCTTTTGATATTGAAGAAATAAAAAATTTTAAAAATTGTGATTAGGAAGCATTCTGGTAGCAATTTAGGACTGAGCAACTGTTGTATATTTTTGTTCCTCAATATTCTGGTCCCTTATGATTAGAAAGCACTGATGTTTGAAGGGCAGGATGTCAGACAAGCATGGTTCGAGTTCTGCTCATGGCAAGTTGCTAGTCTTGTCCTTTTCCACTCCTGCAAGGTTAGGGAGTAAAATTGTCAAACATAGTTCATGTCAACATAATCCTTCATCCTCTATTGGTCAGGTATCAAACACTTCTAGACAGAGACTTCCTAGTCTGGACTCTTTCCCCTGAGTTCAGTAGATTGATAACATTAGTTGCTTAAAAGGGTGATTGGTTTGAGGTCACCCGTTGATCTTCAGGTTTGCAGCAGTGAGGCAGCATTCAAATTGGATAGAAAAACAACCCCCGTAATAGATACCCATACTTGACTGATCCAAATGTAATAATAATTAGCTTCAAATGTCATTTAATTGAGTGAATCACCTCTACAGTGTTCCAAGGATGTAGTACTGAGTGGGTCTATTTCTGGTCTGTCGTCACCACAAAGCCATCTGGGTGACAGGAACATCATCTTAAAAGCGAATCAGAAACTGTGTGGTCGAGTGGTTAAAGTAAAGGGCTTGTAACCCGAAGGTCCCCGGTTCAAATCCCACCTCAGCCACTGACTCGTTGTGTGACCCTGAGCAAGTCACTTAACCTCCTTGTGCTCCGTCTTTCGGGTGAGACGTATTTGTAAGTGACTCTGCAGTTGAGGCATGGTTCACACACCCTAGTCTCTGTAAGTCGCCTTGGATAAAGGCGTCTGCTAAATAAACTAATAATAATAATAATAACTGCAGGGCTGGCTGAGCAGTACCAAGGAACATACTTTTAACCAACAAAGGTACACAGCAATAGTATCTTGGGGGCCTTGGGGATAAGGTGAAAACATGTTAAGCCATGATAATAAAATTTGTATCTGAGGCAGGTTATAATTGGGAAAGGCAGCTGCCTATTTCGCTTTTCTCCTACTGTGAAGTATCCAAGGCCTCCACAAGATTTTCCTTATTTGGGGTTTCTGTTTGGGCTGCAGTTGCAACGACACCTGGATATTGTCCACGGTTGTTAGGAGGGTGAGAAACCATCTTCAATTATTATTATTTATTTCTTAGTAGACGCCCTTATCCAGGAAACTTACAATTGTTACAAGATATCACATTATTTTTACATACAATTACCCATTTATACAGTTGGGTTTTTACTGGAACAATCTAGGTAAAGTAACTTGCCCAAGGGTACAGCAGCAGTGCCCCCTACCTGGGATTGAACCCACAATCCTCCGGTCAAGAGTCCAAAGCCCTAACCACTACTCCACACTGCTATACTTATCTCAGTACATTTAGCAATCCAGATATGGTCCTCTTAGTAGAAATGACAATCCCAGGTGAAGAATATTGTGAGAGAAAATTGCATATGACACCTCAGCCACAGGTGCTGTGCAAATTAATGTGGATTAGGTGCTTAAATGATCATAAAATGGCCCTGAAAAGTCTATAGAACAGTTGAACTGTTTAGGCTTGAAAATCTATATCTCAAAAAATGATGGGCAGACACATAGATGACTGGACATTGGTTTCTGGTACTTGAGTACAATATCACCCTCACCAAGCAATTTTGATTCATGGGCCATTAAACTTTCACAACATAATACAGAAATTGAAAATCATCTGAGTGTGGCAGAGGATTTTCTGAACTCTGCTGCTCAGGTTATTCCGTGCTGATGGACTTTTGGTGATTTTATTTTCAAATACATCATGTAAAATGCTTAAAACTATTGTTTTGAACACAGTCATTAAAGGTCATCTTTGATTCCCAGCACTGTCATTATGCATGCAACCATTCAACATGAAGTGTATTATCAATAACAAACACAAATCAATAAAGAAAAACCAATATTATAGTTGTTGTGATGGGTTTATTGATAACAGTTTAGCTTGTGACAAAAAAAAACATTATTAAATAACTTGTCTATATGGGCACCAATGGCTTTCCAGAATGAAATGCAGATCCCCTGAAATTAGTCCACAAGAGGCACTGGTACATCTCAATGACTGCCGAGTTGTTTTGTGAGCTGATTCGTTTTTAAGTTCAGTGTAGAGCTTCTGAATTTGAATAAATGAGGCCTGCCATTAATTATTTTTTTTAATTTTGAACATTTACCTTAAAAGTTTTCTTAAAAACCAATCATAGCTTTTGTATACCATTACTTTATAGAAAATTACTTTAAAATGTGTTTTCTTCTCTTTCTTTTGCTTTTCATTCTCATAAACAAATACATGTTTGCTTTTTACTTTGCTCTTCTCCAGAAGTCCCCATGGTTGCTATAGTCATGGAATCCAGATAAGAAAAAAGAAAATGAGCCCGGGCAAAACTAGACTTGCCAGACCACCGGGTTTCACCCTTAACATTATATATATATATATATATATATATATATATATTGTAAACAGGCACGGAGGGAGTTAAAATCCTCCATGCCAAAAGCATGTGCGCATGCACATTTATTGTTAATTGTTTTGTTAATTATCACACGCACCTGGTAATGATTATAAATTAGTGCCAGGTGAAGGCTTTAAAAGGCATGCAGCCAGTCTGTTCTGGGCTGCTGCTGTGTGTGAAGAAGCCCGACTGTGCATGTGTGTACAGCAGTAATTATAGAACAAAGATAGTGTTTAACCTTTTGTGTTTGGTGGTGTAAATGATGTTTGTTTTGTTTGTGCCGGTAAACAGTAAACAGCTTAGCTGTCCGGCTTATTAGAGAAGGTTCCAGCTTGTGTTTAGTTAGTGCTCGTAAGACCTTGTTTTTTTTTTGTTTTTGTTTATTTTTCTTATTAAAAATAGCACATCCGCACTTTAAAACCTTCAACCTTGTGTCTGGGTCTGTATTAAAAAGGGCGAAACGAACCCAAGTTGCAAGGCTCGTTTACATTTGGTGGCAGCGGTACCGAGCCCTACAGACCCAGCACAGATTAAAATAAGAAGAATAAAAGAAAATGGAAACTTGGCAAGAATTGATCAAAAAGATCAATGAGAATACCGCTGCTCAGAAGGATCAGACGGAAAGGTGGAGACTGGAGCTTGGACTGCCGGAAAGGGAGCCGACAGAACTGGACCTGCTGCTCCAGAAGTGGGGGCCCCTCTTCTGGACCTGCTGCTCCAGAAGAGGGGCACCGCTGTCTGGCACTGCCGACAGCGGTGCCCCTCTGTCTCCTGAGCCAGAGGAGAAGGAGTCCTTTACAGAGCCAGATGAAGTGGAGCCGTGGCCGTCCCCGGAACTACGGGCTACAGTCAAAGGGGAGGAGGTGAGCAACCCACCTCCATCACAGCCTCAGACGCAGCCCGTAAAAACCACCCCGTTGCTATTGGGTCTGGTCCCGTACCCAAGCATCGTGGACACCCGTGCTGAAGACCCAGACCTCCCTTTGCTCGACCTTGTGCCCAGGTCGCAGCACTGCCAGGCACAGTTTCTTGCCTGGTCCCTTACTCCACTCCCCCTTGGAACCCAGACGTCGCTGCGCAGGATGAAGACATCACTGCAGAAAAGGCAGATGTTGAGCCCTAGAAAATGCTAGGAATAAAAATATGAATGTTGAGCATTAGTTTGTAATGGAGCACTTTACCTTTAAGACGTAGACGGTTTTGAACGTAGGGAGGCTGAAGGTCACAGCGTGAAAAACGAACGAAAAAAGGAAGTGTGCACATGTGATAACAGTGAACAGCTACATATGGGAAAAAATAAGAAAATACAACTAAAAATGCTCGATCTGTGAGAAGAAAAAACCTGAGTTGTATGTACAAAAGAAGTGATACGCCTTGCTTTGTTAAAAACTGATTTGGACCGTGGCTTAATAAAGTTGCATAAAGAAGAAGAAAGCGGACTGCTGCGTGTTTCTTTTTAAGGGTGCAACACAGACGTCACTGGCGTTTCCCCCTGCTGGTTGCTGCATTCCCCCTACCTACTGCTCCACTCACTACGCCGGTCCACAACCACGTACCTCTGCCTGTCATTGCTCGCTCTCGGTCACCAGCCTGCAGTGCAGTCGACCAGGGCAAGCCGTCCGGGTCCCTCCTCGCCGGATTGGAGTCCCGTCCCAGGAGCACCAGAGGAAGGAACGACCCATCCTCAAGCCCGCTCGTGGAAGAGGGCGAAAACAAAAGAGTTGGGACTTGAGGGCGGGTGGTCTTTTAAGGGTGGAGGGAGGTGGCCGTGGTATGGCCTCTGTCTTGTAAAGATAAAGGGGAGGATGTGTAAACAGGCAGGGAGGGAATTAAAATCCTCCATGCCAAAAGCATATGTGCATGCATGTTTATTGTTAATTGTTTTGTTAATTATCACCCGCACCTGGTAATTATTGTGAATAATTATAGAACAAAGGTAGTGTGTAACCTTTTTGTATTTGGTGGTTAAACAGTGTTTGTTTTGTTTTGTTTGTGCCAGTAAACAGCTTAGCTGTCCGGCTTATTAGATAAGGTTCCAGCTTGTGTTTAGTTAGTGCTCGTAAGAGCTAGGTTTTTTTTTTCGTTTTTGTTTATTTTTCTTATTAAAAATAGCGCATCCGCACTTTAAAACCTTCAGTCTTGTGTCTGGGTCTGTATTAAAAAGGGTGAAACGAACTCAAGCTGCAATGCTCGTTTACAATTACAGGCTCGTTTACAATGCAGTTGTAGTCAAAAGTTTACATACCCTAATGGAAATTTATAATTTCTAGACATTTCCTGAAAACAAATAATTATAGGAAAAAAATCTTTTGTAGCAAAAGTTTTGCTTTTGTGGATGAGGAAAAAAAGTTACAAGAAATAGATGTCTACATTTATTTATTTCAGCATTTTTTTTTGGAAAACTCCAAAAATGCTAATTCAATGGTTCATACCCTGACAAGGAAAATTAAATAAATAGCTAGCTGAGGCACCATTAGCAATAATAACCTCTTTTAAATGATTAGGATATTTGTCAATGAGTTTTTGGCATGATTCTTAAGTGATTTTTGACCATTCTTCAATGCAAAATTGTTTCCAGTTCATTCAAATTCCGAGGACTTCTCTTGTGCACAGCCTTCTTCAACTCATACCAAAGATTCTCAATCGATTTAGATCGGGACTTTGACTAGGCCATTCTAGAACCTTGATTTTATTCTTCTTTAACCATTCTGAAGTAGATTTTGATCTTTTGGTATGCTATGGAATCCATTTTACCATGTATTAGAACTAAATTCCCTGTGCCACTGGAGGAAAAACAGCCCCATAGAAGGATATTACCACCTCCATGCTTGATAGTAGGTATGGTGTTCTTTTCTTTGTATGCCTAACCAGACTTTCTCCAAACACAACGACTATCAGCATGACCAAATAGCTCAATTCTGTTTCATCACTCAACAAAAACACTGACCACAACTCATATCCATCATTCAACTGCTGTTTTGCAAACTTTAAGTGATTGTCCTTGTGACATTTTCCTAAGAGTAGCTTTTTCCTTGGCCTGTAACCATTGAGACCTTCACCATACAATACTCAACCTATGGTTGAAATTGAAACCCCAACCCCACTTGCAGCCAATTCACTTTGAATATCTTTGGCAGTCAATCTCGGATTGTTATTAACCTTCCTCACAATAATTCTACTTGTTCTTGGTGAAAGAACCTTCTTTCTTCCAGACCGAGGGAGCGTTGTGACAATACCATAAGTCTTGTACTTCTTGATAATAGAAACAATAGGTAAAATTAGGATACTCAAATGCTTGGAAATCGTCTTGTATCCTTCTCCAGCTGTATGACAATACATGTTTTTTTGCCTAATTGTAGACATCTATTTCTTGTAACTTTTTTTCCTCATCCACAAAAGCAAAACTTTTGCTACAAAAGATTTTTCCTAAAATTCTTTGTTTTTGAGAAATTTCTAGAATTTATACATTTCCATTGGGGTGTGTAAACTTTTGACTACAACTATCTATCTATCTATCTATCTATCTATCTATCTATCTATCTATCTATCGATCTATATATATATGCAAAAAAGAGTGGAATGCACCTCATTCCACCTTCCGTGCCAGCTCTCGAGGGGTTAAGGTAAAATGCAACACCCTCATGATATTTCTCTTTATCTTTTCTTTAAAAAGCAATCTATAATAAAACAGTAGGTTCTTTGTGTGCAAAAAATAGCACGATACAGTGTTTCTGAGACACACAAAATAGGTGTTGACAGTATGTACATCAGAGACCTCGCACAACAAAAACAACTAACTGATGTTGTCTGAGGCTTTTCCAAACAACTTTGTTTCATGCTC
The DNA here is from genome assembly GCF_902713425.1 of Acipenser ruthenus. NCBI lineage: Eukaryota > Metazoa > Chordata > Actinopteri > Acipenseriformes > Acipenseridae > Acipenser > Acipenser ruthenus. The sequence goes on along the minus strand of NC_081190.1, from coordinate 87,222,370 downwards.
AGTGACCTCGGCCGTACATTTATTTTCTTTTCTGTGCTCCAAGTGGACTTTGCTGCTCTTCTGACCTATTTTTTTGGTTTGTATTTTCGTGCTCCACAAATGTCATACAGTGCCTACTGCTCTCTGTACTCCTAACTCCGTCACCTCTGGGCTGCAAGTGCGGCCGCTAAATAGACCGATGCACTCATTGAGACCCTCATTATCATAATTGCGGATCATTATTTGTGTGTGTTGAGCAATTTGCATTGCTCTTAAGCTTACATTGAGCACAGTGCAAAATAATTGCCTGGCCGCAATGCAATTTTAATTTGCATCCGCAGTTATTTGCACTGCATCTATACTTACATCTACCTGCTATCTCTAGATTTCAGATTGACTGTTGTCACTGCTCTATTGGAGCCAGGAGCTGATTCAATGTATTTTTAAAAATATATTTTTTTCTTCTGCATAACGAGTAATAGCAAAATTACAGATGTATTGTACTTGGAAAAAACAGCCATACTCATGAATATTTATTTGTACTTGTTGCTTGGCATGGCCCTAATACTAACTACTGGATACAAGCAATCCTATGCTGTCTAAAATCATTAGTTTAGCTGATAACGTCTTCCTACAGGAATGTGACCATTAATGCATCTTTCACACTTTATCAAGGGTGGAGTCCATACTCCAAAATGAAATAAGTATGTAAATTCAAAACCATTACAAATTCAGCACTATTGAATGTTTAATAGTTTTGAATGAATTCTGACTTCTCCCTAGACAGGGACGCAGAGTAGTCCATTTGAGATTTTCTACCACCTGTTTACCAAGTGGTTGACGTTGTCAATCATTATAGTGAATCTGATTTGACTGGTAGCCAAACCTGGGCTGTTATAAACACCTTATATAGAGTCGAGCAACCTTGAAATAGCCAAGGAAAAAACTGCCTTTAACTTTACTGTCATTAAATTGCTTTCGTAATGACACTAGTTTGTTCCCCACTACACCACACCACACCTCTGTCAAACACTAACATGTGAGCTTTCTTTTTTTATTTTGCCTTGAACTCTTACCTGTACTTGCTGTAAAAAATAGGAAAGGATATGTAACTAGAAAAGCTATGACACTGGTACCCTTCAGGCAGTAATGTCAGCGTTAATATTTGAAAAGTATGTTGATGTCAATTTGCATAGGTTTTCTACTTAACATCCGTGCAGGGTATATTAGTTTTCTTCTCTCATGGTGGATCAGCAAAGCAATTTTTTTTTCACTCCTGGTGGGCAGCAGATAAATGAAAATAATTGAGCATACATTCATGAGCAAAACTATTTTTATTTCCATGCCTTTCTAGAAATGTCTTTTCTAATAAAATAAATTAGATTAACTTATAAAAAAATATGATCTGGCTGAAGATAACAATTGGCTTCTCTTTATATTTTATCTGTAATGCTTATTTAATTAGATGACTGTAGTCACTGTAATTAAATGTTTTCTCCAGGGAAATACATGTGATTGGCTTTCAAACAATGAGCTTTATCAAACATTGAACAAGCTGTGTAGAAGTGTCTGAAGCATCATGGTGGTGACTGTTTAATATGTATTTTCTAAAAGCTTCCTTTATGTGACATGCCTGTAAATATAATTGGAATTGGAATGGATAATGTAAATAGGGAATTCAATGCATCATTTCTGAATCACGTTAACTCCTTTCCAAATTAAATTATTCTATAGAAATAGCATTAACATTATTAAATGCTGTATCTCTACCCTGAAAATCCACCTTGACATAGGTTTATGTAGTTATTTTATCCAGCACTGATACTTAAAATGAATATAGTATATGTTGAATTAATTATTAATTTAAATTGAAGACCAGGGGGTGTTCGAATAAACAACTACAACTCTGAAATTGTTTCTATGATTGTTTATAAGACGTTCAACCCCTTTAGTTTAAATATATAACATACAGTAATCCACTGTTCTGTAAATAGCAGTGAGTAAGGGCTGAATAGCGCATTTTCTATGACAACAGGGTAGACAAGCACTGCATACAACAAGACAGGTTACCAAGGGGCTGTTCAGATAACAGAGGTGTTCGGATAATCAATGTACAGTACGAGACACACAAAATAGCTGTTGATTGTATACAATTAATTAGAGACATCACATCTCAAATAACAACAAAAACTACTTAAGACACCGTAAGAAAATATCTTTAATAAATATCTTCTATATACACAAGATGGTCAACTCCGCTGCAGGTAGATTGTTCCCCCAAGCACTGATCCAGGATCAGTTTCTCACTCATTCCGTAAGCCCCGCCCTTCTCTTGACGTTTTCAAGCCCTGCTTCTTCGTGACAGCAAAGAATACAGAACCAAACTGACGTCACTGAAAATTTCAAGCTCCACACGAGCGGGAACCAACGGAGACAGGCTGGCAGGGAGAGAGAGCGCGAACAAAACTTTACAGGTAACTTTACTTACTTATTTATTTAATTAATAACACATTTAAAATGAATAGCGTGCATGTATTCATTGTGCTTTATGACCAGCTGTTTCTCAGTTAAAATGTTATTTCAAACTATCAAGCGATTAACACATTTATTATCTTACTGGGTTACTTTACAATTCTAGTGACCTTAAAATAATGAACGCTTTAGTTGGTGGTAAAAATGTAAGTGCATTTTATTTCTAGGACATTTTTATCAGCATGTTTCACGATTTGTTGAAGACAAAAGTCAGATTATATAACAATAATAATCGTATTGCTGTATTCATTATGAAAAAATAAAGAAAGAAATTTAATGTGGTCAGCCTAGCAGTGTGTGTGTGTGTGTGTGTGTACTGATCTGAAGTCAGTGTAGCAGTGTGTGTGTGAGTACTGATCTGTGGTCAGCCTAGCAGTGTGTGTGTACTGATCTGGGGTCAGTGTTGCAGTGTGTGTGTACTGATCTGGGGTCAGTGGAGCAGTGTGTATGTGTGTGTGAGAGTACTGATCTGGGGTCAGTGTAGCAGTGTGTGTGTGAGTACTGATCTGTGGTCAGCCTAGCAGTGTGTGTGTACTGATCTGGGGTCAGTGTAGCAGTGTGTGTGTACTGATCTGGGGTCAGTGTTGCAGTGTGTGTGTACTGATCTGGGGTCAGTGGAGCAGTGTGTATGTGTGTGAGAGTACTGATCTGGGGTCAGTGGAGCAGTGTGTGTGTGAGTACTGATCTGTGGTCAGCCTAGCAGTGTGTGTACTGATCTGGGGTCAGTGTAGCAGTGTGTGTGTACTGATCTGGGGTCAGTGTAGCAGTGTGTGTGAGAATACTGATCTGGGGTCAGTGTAGCAGTGTGTGAGAGAGTACTGATCTGGGGTCAGTGTAGCAGTGTGTGAGAGAGTACTGATCTGGGGTCAGTGTAGCAGTGTGTGAGAGAGTACTGATCTGGGGTCAGTGTAGCAGTGTGTGAGAGAGTACTGATCTGGGGTCAGTGGAGCAGTGTGTGAGAGAGTACTGATCTGGGGTCAGTGGAGCAGTGTGTATGTGTGTGAGAGTACTGATCTGGGGTCAGTGGAGCAATGTGTGTGAGAGTACTGATCTGGGGTCAGTGGAGCAGTGTGTATGTGTGTGAGAGTACTGATCTGGGGTCAGTGGAGCAGTGTGTGAGAGAGTACTGATATGGGGTCAGTGGAGCAGTGTGTGTGTACTGATCTGTGGTCAGTGGAGCAGTGTGTATGTGTGTGAGAGTACTGATCTGGGGTCAGCCTAGCAGTGTGTGTGTGCATTGATCTTGGGTAAAGGTATGTGTGTGTATATTTGTCTATTCAGAGATTATTATAGCAGTATGTCCTTTTAACTGGATGGGAAAAGGGATGGCGGTTTTTTTTTCTGATTGTACACAACCTTTAACATTGTAATTACAGGATTTTCTAAGTTTGTTTCTTTTTTCAGATGTTGACATGGATGAAAGATTTCTTGCTTCAGTTTGGAAGGGAATAAAAAAAAAAAACAGTGATGTTCATGTTGAAGTTGTAATGGTCCATAGTAGTGAACATGACTTCATTGACCAATACCTGAAAGCAGCTGATGAATCTGGACATGGTTGTTTCATAAACTCATCACCAGACTGATATTTGGTAGAACCATACCTAATAATACAGTGAATCAAAAAAAAAAAAAACTGCCCTAACGACATCCCTTCCCTGTCAGTTTTGACATTTCTAGAATGCCCCTTGTATATATTTATTTCACAAATACTATGTTCTTTTTTAATATCATATATACCCAATATTTTAAATGTGATCTTAAATATTGTGCATTTTGCAGGTTTTACTTCTTACAGATATGCTGTACGTGCAATGGTTGCCAGGGACACCTTTGGTCATGGATTTCCATTGTGCTTCAATTTGCACTTCAGACCTTTTGTGATAAAGTATATATAAACAGTATATTTTAATATGCCACCCCTGTTTGTCATACATAATATATAATCTTGTGTACAAATACAAATATATAATATATAACTCAGAGGCTTGTGCTGTAAATGTTTTTAATGAATTAGATTTTTAGTTATTGATTAAAATTATAAAAAAAAGTTTACATTTTCAGCTATTTAGTTGCTTAATTGCATTTGATTTGATTTTGTATGTTTTCTGTTTTAATAAAATGGATGCAGCTCTTATCAACACCACTTTTGTGTAGGGAGAAGAAAAGCACATTTTGAAAAATTCTCCAAATTGCTTTTCAGGGCTTTTATGGTTGACAAAGACACCAAATTAATGAATGCTCTGCATGGTGTCTTCCCTCAGTCCAGTATTTTGCTATGCTGGTTCCATGTGCTACAGGTATGTAGTCAATTATGATGTGTTTTTTTTTTTTTAGTGTGTGTATAAAATATGATGCAAAATACAGGAGGATTTAAGATGAATATCAAAATTCATATAGTTACCAATATATATATATATATATATATATATATATATATATATATATATATATATATAAAATATATACACACACTCAGTCTTTGTGATAGTAAATGTTGAAATGGTATACTAATATTTGTAATATTGTTTTTAAAGGATTTACATTTTATATATGTGTATACATATTTAATGGCATAAACACTTGGAGGAACAGTATTTGTATTGATATTTATTTTTTCAAAGGCAGTTCACCGATGGATAACAAAGAGATTCTGAAATAAGTGGAGCTGAACAGAAAGATGAAAGGGATAAAGTGATGGCTTTTGATGTTCTGACTGAAGCATTGCAGTAAGTTTACAAAGCTATGATCTGCCGACACTTATTTAGGATACTACTTTTTAAAGACCAGTGCAAAATTGATCCAAAAACAAACAATGTAGATACAAGGTGTGATAGTAGTTTTTACTGTGAACACAGTGGCTTAACTGATTAATCCTGCCACTGCATTCTTTCTTAGGAGTATTGTACTTTTAACATTATTTTATGACATATATAATATTTGGTAATTAGGGTGCTTTGGTATTTCAATGTGTTTTTTCAGGATATTGAATTTCAAGAGGTGCTCAACATCGAATCCAAAAATATTCTTTCATGAAGACAGCAAAACTAAGAATTTAGTTGAAAGGTAAAAATAGCTTGTTCTGCTGATTGTTTGTTTTTTATCTATCGCTTTTACTGTGTTTTGCCTGGATACTGTACATTTTGACTTTTTAAATGAAGGCACACTGACTTCCATGTTGAAAAATCTATACTGTTGATCTGTTGAAGCCTGCAAAACTACAAATTTAATTGCATAATGCATTTCTTTTCAGATTTTTCCTGGGTGTGAAGTATCACTTCTTAAATGAGTACTGCAACCGTAGACTGGATGGTCTGTTGCTCTTACTGAGTAATCGAGTGCTGGTATAGTATAGGTGTTATAACCTATGTAGAACGAGCAGATATTAAACCTAAAAATCTTATTTCAGTTCTTCTATTGTGTTTTTCATTATCCAACCTATCTTGAGAAACTCATTTTTTTTCTGTGTTTTATTTTCAAACAAACGGATGATAGAACAGTATAAAATTTGTCATAAAGTCAAGATTTAATTACTTAAGTTATTATAAGGCTACACAGTTTAAATTAAGGGATCTGTTTAATACAAAGTACTTCTTTGCTCCATTTTTGGATAAATAAAAAAAGTAAAACTTGAATTCAATTTTGGTAGGCATTAGATTTTAGTTTGTTTATGGGTATACAGGATGACTTCGAAAGCTTCTCTCCAAATAAGAACTAGCTAAAGTTCAAAAACTATATTTAAGTAATAAAATATTAATTGTATTTCTTTTCCACACCTATGCTAGTCTCTTGCTAGATTTTAACCTTTAAACTTAAAATTTTTAGGAAATCAAAAGGAAATACCTTTGAAAACCACCCTTATAGTCTATTGAAAGCAAATGTTTTACTGTTTATTTAATGTTTGTTCAGGTTGCCCAAGATGTAGTTTTTGGTTGCAGTTTTAAACATTAAACATAAAGGATGTTGAAAGGATTTCCAGCAAGTGTATGTTCATATATATATATATATATATAAATATAAATATCCTGGCTACTACTATGTGAAATTGGGGAAGTTTAATTATTGTTAATTATTATAAAAATAAGTGTGTGTGTGTGTGTATATATATATATATAATATATATATATAATTACATCTTTATTAATTTAGGTATATTGCAAAAATCTGGACGAGCGCTACGAAGGAGATGGAAGAAAAAAGAAAAGTTGAGGGACTGCTGAGGAAATGCTGGGTTGACAGATGTCAGTGGAAAGATGATTTCACCTGTCTAGTGCCATATTCCAACTCAGAAAACACGTTGGTACATGGTAGTACTTCCTGAGTACACATGTGAATGCATATCAGCTTCTTGCAGAGGTATTTAAAAAATGTTTCAATTTATGCATTTATTACAAAAATATGATCGAATGAAATGTTTTGGTCAGGTAGATTATCAAACAGTAATAGTTTAGAGCATAATGTTTTGCCAAATATTTAAAAATGTCTCTTTCTACATTTGAAGCAATACATAAGTTAAAATTGATGTTCTTAAAACTCACAGTAGTAAATTAACCCTTTGCGGTCCATTTATTCAGCGCGTCAGATCCAATTTATTTTCACACGCACAGTTTATTTTACATGCGCTGTTTAAAAGTATTTTTCTTCACAGTAAAACAGGTTTAAAAGGCACTGCATATAAACAGGACACTCTACTGCATCTCCAGCCCCTCCCCTTGTTCGCTGTATTTTTCACAAACCTCTTCATAGTCGTGCATACTGATAAATCATCTCCTGATCACTCGTTTTATCACCAAACTCCTCAATAATGCGATCCAAGTCATTATTTTATTACTGTAACATCTCAAAAAGCTCTGCAAATGTCCGTGATATTCTTTGAGCACTGGATGTGAAAGCAGCTGTCTTGTTTGTTTATGGCCGTGTTGTCTGTGGTGCCGGGGCTATGTGTATTTTTCAGATCCGCCCCTTTTTTTTGGCTTCTCTCGGCTCCTAGCGGTCTCACTCGGCCATTGAATAGTTTTCTCGTCTTTTACAGGAGAAAAAACGACTAGAGACCTGCGCTTGACGTCTTTTTGATGATGTCGGACAGGGAAGGGAAAATTGTAATGTCGGACCTGGTCCAACATAGGACCGCAAAGGGTTAAGTTTCAAGTTATATTTATTCAGCTTTTTCCATATAAATATAAATGTTTTAATTGTACACCAAATAATGCAGTGATCAGAGGGGTTACAAGATATTTTTAATGTAAGGTTGTTTGAAAATGCACTATATTTAAAATCGAGCCTTTGTGCTCCTCCCACCCCTCTCAACAGATCAAGGATGCCGCAAGGCTGTTGGCCGTACAAGAGCTCGAAGGGGAGAACCCTGTCGAACTCTGCATCACCTCTCTCACTGCAAAAAGGAGGTAGGGAAGAAGCGATGCCCAATGTTTTTGCTCTTCAGTTACAAAACGTCTCAGCATCTGCTTTAAGGTCTGATTAAATCGTTCCACCAAACCATCCATCTGTGGATGATAAACAGATGTCCTGATGGGACGTCATTTTTATATTTATTACACTTGCTGTAACGTTTTAGACAAAAAGTTGATTCCATGATCAGTCAAAATCTCCTTGGGGATCCCTACTCTAGTCATAATCTGCACTAACTCTGGCTATTGCAGCGGCACTAGTGGACCTCAATGGAACTACCTCCGGGTATCGCATTGCATAATCTACCACCACTAATATATGCGTATACCCGGAATCAGAAGGTAGCAAAGGGTCCACTATGTCCATTGCAATACGTTCAAAGGGGGTGGAAATAATCTGCAGTGGAACCAAAGGGGCGGGGCGCACTCGACCCCACACTATGTCTGCGCTTGAGTGCCACGTGTCCAGTATATTGAGAGGGGCGGGAGTAGCATCTGCCCTAGATGGCCCAGTAACCTCGCCCTCTCGGTCACACTGTATTCCGACCCCCCTTGACTGGCGTTTTTTACCATTGGAGCAGTCTCCCGCCAAACCCCAGCCTTGTCTCAGTAATGCTCCCTCCCATTTTCTTATCCATCTCTCTTGATTCGTATTTCTAGGACAAAAAAAGGGGGAAAACATTTCAGTTCAAAATGGAAAAACATCACCAATTATTTCCCTTTCTTTCTTTTCTGACACGATTACGTGTGTGGTCGAGACTGTCATTAATTTAACCAATTCTTTATAGTTTGGCCAGCCTCGGCCCAGAATAACTGGGTGTGGTAGCCCAGAACTGCCGCAGCCAGGACGTGGTGGTAGCCAGCCGCTCGAAAGCAACGAGATATACTTCTGGGTCATCCTCCGTCATCATCTTCAACACCCGTGCCTTCGGCGCCATCATTGTAGGTACTGTTGTAGGGTGTGACGTTATTGCCAGACCTACCCTTTCAATGAGCGCCGTGTACCTCTCCTTTCTCCGTCTTTCCTCAGTCTCCCGTCTGTGGTACAGCGCCTCCAGCAACTCTGCTAGTGCTGTGCGATCCATAATCCCATTATTTGACATCACGTGTGGCAAAGTGGTTAACTGTACAGGTGCAGGTGATCAATAAACAGACAGGTGCAATATTGTTTAATGGTTGTATGTCGTAATCCAAATGCCTGATGGCGAACAACAGTAAATAATAACAATGTCAATGAGAAGCAATGCAGCAGCGTGTAATGCTTATTTGTAATCCGTGGGTTGGCCCAGAAATAATAACAGTCCCGTTTTAATACACCCACACGTAACGCATACACAAACACCCGTCCACAGCGCGTGCACTAGGTGAGAATACAGTTCTTTTGCAACAGCTCCTGGATCGTGTTTAGCCATCTAAATAATCACACAAGTATAATTTAGACACGACAATAAACAAAACACTCACGATTTTCTTCACACAAATCACAGGTCCTTCCAGGTTGTTCTCTAACCAAAACAAAGGAATAGATTACATCGCTTCATCCCCTATTTATACCGTCACACATGACCCCTTGGTAAACGATTGCAGCCGCTCCTCCAATCCAGCCGCTGCCACATCATTTCCCTTCCGGGTTGATCAGTTAGTGCACCGAAGCTCCGCCCCCTTTCTAAATGACTGACTTCCTTTTAACCCTAGGAATGAAGTGTCAGGCCAAACAGTCCAGGGTACTCTGTTCCTGTTACTTAGCGTCCTCACAGGTCGGGAGGGAGATTTACCACCAAGAATCATTGTCTTTCTGTCCACAATGTCTCATCAGGATTTTAGTACACTTTGATGTCTATTCATAGTTAGAATGTAAGCAAATTCATACAACTACAATGGATTTGTTGGCATAGTAAGGATTTTTTTTTGTATTACTACAGTATATGCTGTTACAATTAAGTGATGGAGATGTGACAAATGTCATGGAATTATTTTAATATATGTATGTATGCAAGTTAAAAGTAACATTTATTGAAACTGAAACATAAGCTGAACAAGGGTCCAATTATTGGCCCAAAGAACACAGAAACAAATTACTCAGTCAGTGTCTATGCGGAAACATATATTAACTATAAAAACTGAAAGAAAAAGTCAAATGTTCTTATATTTTCTTCCTAGCATTATATTTTTAGATTAAAATAAAATGGTAAGATACTTCACGCAATATCCACAAGTAGTCTCCACTCCAATCAAGGTTGAAAAAAAAATAATAAAGAAAATCAGAAATCTGGATGTATGGCCCTACCTTCTGTCACTCTTGTGAAATTGCTAGAGTTGTACAGCAGTTTGGTGTAAGACCATGCTGTTGAAGCCTATCTAGCAGTGCTTGTCTGTTTGCTGGGGTTCTTTTCACTTTGATATATGCCATCTAGGAACGAAGAGACATTTTTTCGGGAGAAGACTTTCCACTTCATTAACAGACACCTTGTGCCTAACTGCTTTGGAACTTTTGATGTTCGAATCTAGGAGTGAAAATATGTCTGCAAAAATGCTTTGTACTACTTTTCCTCCATCTGCACTGTATCAGTTATTTCTCCACTGGTCTGTGTCAGCTTTTTAACTGTTTTTCTTCAACTCTGCTGTCCTGCTCCAAATACTGCCAAATAAGGGACACATACCTCCATAAATCCTTGAGTCAGTTGACCCAGTTTCCACACCTGCCTGACCCTGACAAACTGCGGATCCTGCTGGGATCCTGCCTGTCACTGCCTGAGGGACAGTGTGTATTGAGGGACTCAATAGAACTGCACTGTTTATTGTTAAATTAGATGGGGGGCGGGGGGGGGGAGGAATTGATATTGTGTGTCATTGAGATTATATTTTATTTCATGTAACATTTGTGTTGAAATGCTTTGGCAACATTGGATCACTCCTGTCATGCTAATAAGCCAGTTTGAATTTGAATTTGATTAACTAATCCTGGATCAGCGCTTGGGGGAATAATCTACCTGCAGCGTCACCTCCGCTGATTTAATATTGCAACTTCCGTCCGAGCCGAAGCGGTGCATCCTGGGAATCCAAAGAGTTCCAGTGGTGAGTTTTCTCCTAGCTCTATAATGTAAAGTCTGCCTCATTACCTATTCCAAGCTTTTGAAAACGATTGTATTTTTTAGCAAGATTCATGTGGATTTATTCAGAGACTCCCCTCCTTAACACATATGCGTTATTATTTCTACGATCGATGTTTTCAATTTGCCTGACAAGAGCTCTTTGTCACCGCAGTGCTGTCAGAAATTGCTGACAGCACAGCGGTGATAAAGTTCTTATGTTCTTATGCTGGCTCTCATGTATATTCATCAGCAGACACGACGGGGCGTGGTTTGATCTTTGGTTTCGTTGTCAAGGGGTGGGATGAGATCGGCAGATCAAGAGTGATCGAGATTTGGCGGCAATTGAATTCTTCAAAATACACAAAAAACTTACAAAAAAGAAACAAAGTAAAGAGATCAGCCACAAAGGAAACAAAAAAGTATCAAAATAAAATAAAATACTAGGTAATATAATAATTAGTAAGCCTTCAAAAATGACTCCAAAGATTAGTGCTAGTGAAATAAATAGTTTGGAACTAAACTAATTTTAGTAAAGTTACTAATAATAACCTGGAAAAATCGGGATAACGCTCATACTTTTTAGCGAAGCATAAACCATCCCCCTCTCCCTTGCATGCTGTGTCATCTGAACTTGGGTTTTCCCCTTAACAAACTCAGGGGCAGCTAATTAGAACACCTGCTGCCAATCAGCCCCAGGGTATCAAAGAAAAAATAATCCGCTCCCTAACTGATTCTGAACACTAGGGGGAGAAAGTACTTTAATCCAACTGAATAGTTTCTTTTAAGGAAATTAATCAAAATACTAACATTTTGATTTATGTAACAATGTTACACGCTGGTTCAATACAATCTTTCACCTGCAATACCAAGCCCCAATTTAGCGCTGTCCAGTCCAAAATGAAGGGGTTCTAGGCAAAGACCGGCTCCAGCACCAAACCAACTCCTCTATAAAGATTGGCTGGTCGCCAGGATCTTGAAAGCCCTCTTTGACTCCAGGATCCAAATCCCCAACTATCCCCCTCCATCCAAGCGCCGCCGTGCAGCTCCAAGAGGCCAGCAGGCCAGCTATGCTTCAGCAGCCACCTCTGCCCCAAGTCCAGCAATGGAGACTTATACAGCACCAACTCAAGTACAAATCAACCTGTCCAACTCAGATTCCAGCTCCATCCAACGCAGCAGAACTCAACATACCTCATCAGCAAACATGGCCATTAAAGCATTTATGCAACCATTTGCGGATAACATCTCAACCATAAGTACTCGTCTTGATGCCCTGGATGCCCGATTCAGCTCCCTCCTACCCTCAAGTAGTACTCCATCTACCAACGAACCAGAAATGACACCATTGTTCAGCTTGTTATACAAGTTTTACAAGTATCATAAGTTTTTCAGCCAAGGCAGCAGCCTTCCTTGCATCGGACAACAACATCATCAAATGGGGTACACCTGATCACGACTTATTCAACCAGATCTTTGGGGGATTGCAGGCTCACTTGTAAAATAATGGCTTGGATCGCATTATTGAGGAGTTTGGTGATAAAAAGAGTGATCAGGAGATGATTTATCAGTATGCACTATGAAAAGGTATGTGAAAAATACAGTGAACAAGGGGTGGGGCAGGGCTCGAGATGCAGTACTGAGTGTCCTGTTGATATGCAGTGCCTTTTAAACCTGTTTTACTGTGAAAAAAAATACTTTTAAACAGCGCATGTAAAATAAACAGCACATGTGAAAATAAATTGGGCCTGACAGGCGCTGAATAAGTGGACCCCACAAACAGTTCACACTACAATACATCACTCTATCAGACAACATTAAATTCATAAAAATAGCAGGGCATCACAGACTAATTTAAAGTGATGCCCATCCATCCCTCTCTAAGACACCTATTCAGAATTTCCTGGCTAGGCACGTATTACTTTTCAATGCAATTAACCTTCGGCTGCTGCAGCAGCCCCAAAATATTCAATTCACTTTCAGAAGCACTCTGCTGGATCCTGTTAAACGAAAACCACGTACCATTTCTATTGCACCTCCTGGATGATTTCTGCCTCATATCTCCAGTATCACAACCTCCAGCTCAAGCTATCTCACAACTAAAAACGCTGTTCTCCACCTGGGTGTTCCACTTTGAGAGGAAAAAACCATTGGACCCACCAACTGCCTTGAATTGCTCGGACACTTCAATTATGTGATACACATCATTCCCCAAGGGAGCACATTCATATCACATCTCCTAATCCTCTCTACTACCACGCAAAATCTCAACGCCTCCATCCATATCCCCGCAGAAGCTAGGAAGGACATAGAGATGTGGATAACACTGCTTGGAAACTGGAATGGTCTATCACTATTTTACGATGACCTCATAGCAGCTCCAGACCTCAGCCTGGCTACAGATGCTTCACACACAGGATTCGGCGGTCTCATCGGGTCCCAATGGTTCTTCGGCTCATGGCCACAGGAGATTCAATCACTCCCACCTCATCAGAAATCATCACCCTTGCTGGAACTATACCCCATTATCATGGCCACCTCTCTATGGGGTCATCTGTGGCCCCGGAAATCAATATTGTTTTTCAGTGACAATACATTCATGGTGTACATAATCAATAAAGGGCACTGCTCTTCCCCTATAATCATGCAACTACTCAGACGCCTAGTCTGGATATCAGTAGCTCACTCCCCCTGCCTCTGGTTCTGGCCGCGCCGCCCATATACCAGAGGCTCTCACGGGAAGCCAAAGGGTACCCCCGGCCACACCTGTACTTTCGCAGCTCATGCGCTTTGTCTCTACATAGGCTATCCTAATCCTGTCTCTACTAGCCAAGCTCAACTCTTGAGCTCCGGCCTCTAACTGTCTTCTTATTCACAGGTCCCTTCAGAGCTCACGACCCGGTGATGCCTGGCACGACCTCAGCCTCGAGGACGCTGCCTGGTGCCGGCCCTGTCTAACTCTTTCTGTTTCCAGGTCCGAGACCTTTCCACCCTTTGAGAAGCTGAGTCTACCCTGGCAGCAATCAATTCCTTTGTTTTGTGCAAGGAATGCACTGGGGAAAATATCAGTAAGATATCATCTTGAAGCTAGCCACAGAGCTTCGGCAGAAACGTTTCGAAAACTGCAAAGCAGCAGGCAAATGCAGCTCAACCTGTATTCAGAACTACATCCAGTGACACACGCAAGAGAAAACAATGCCAGCTAGCTAAATGCAATACAAATAAAACTTCTGATATCTGTGCCCAATGTGAAAGAGCAGTATGTGGTAAATGCACAGGAAGAGTTGAGAAGTGTTACATCTGTGTGGATTGTGCTGCTTAGGGTGCTACTTTGAAGTCCATTTCCTTGAAAGCGCATTCAGGTTACATAATGGGAATTGAGTTATTTTCTTTTTTATGTTTACTTTAAAAAAAAAAAAAGAGTTTCTAGTTTTGTATGTACATATACCTGTTTACACAGTAGCTTTCAAAAACAGAAATTTGAAAGTCAGCACAGACAAAAAGTATTCCTGTCGGTTGTAGCCAAGTTAAATCAGTACTACAGGTATGATCCAGCACAGCCACATCGCTTCAAACAAACTGTTGCTTACTTTTTAAATGCAGTTAGAATTTTAGACCCGAATTAGGCACGTTTTCTTTCTTTTGACTCGGTACTAATAAAATTAATTCCTTGGTGGGACAAACAACATGACAACAAACATGCTGCATATATGGCCTTTAATAAAGAATGCCAGAAGCCCTTGAGGGTAACTGAGTTTTGGGACTGTTTCAAATCGATTTCCACATCTGTATAACTTGGCAAAGCTTTGCCTTACACTTCCAACCAATTCAGTGGATGCAGAACGTGCAGTCTCAATGTATGGGCAAGTCTTCACACCACAGAGAATGTCAGCAGCAACTGCTGGGGGATGTTGCATGTGTAACGTGAGGCGGGTTTTTTTATCACATGGCCTAGTTATACCATGTCACGTCAGTGATAATAGAGAAAATAAGTGCTAGTCTGGTGTACTTCCTCACAGCTAGTTCACTTACAAACTCAAGAGATGGAATATTGTTTTTTTTTCTTTATTGAATACATTAAAACAATAGAATCAAACCTCTACTTTAATATTCAGTAGTTATCTCTTTTTTAAACAGATAACCAAATAACCAAATCAACTACCAAAGTTAAACTTAAACCATATAATACTCACAGCTTATTAACCCCAAGAGTTAGAAATAACTCCCAAAACAAACACTCTGTAGTTTTTCAATAGTTTCACAAATAAATCAATCAGCACCCCCTTTGTAATAATATTCAGTAACAGTTTGTACAGTATGTTTCATTATAAGGAATATTCACAGCCCATTCAGAAGCGTTTTGTGTTTTTTTTTTTTTTATTTCAGTCAAGTTTGAGATGATTCATTTCTGGTTCCATTATTTCACTGTGCCATTATTGTACTTTGTCCAGTTCAGGAAATTCATGTTCATACCATTCTTCAACAGCTTTTCCATTAAAAAGATTCAGAGTTTGACATTTTTTTAAAGTTAGTGGATACTTACAGATATTAAATGTTATGGAATTAGGACAGGTACATGACGGAGAAATTTGAATCAAAGGTGATGCGTCTGTTGAGAGGTTGTGTGGGATTAACATATGGCCGATAGAACGCAGCTAACCGATAAGAGAGCAGGATTTTTCAAAGTAGTTTTATAATATACGTTAATACCACCCTTTTTTGTACCATGATAGTGGGACTCTTACCTTATTATCTTACCTTATATAAAAGTCCAATCAACTATGAACATGGAAAGCACTGAAGGAATTGGAAGAACAGATAAGGTATCCATTCCTCAGACAGTCAAAGTCATATCTCCAGATTTGTTTAAACAGGTTATGCAATACAAGCACATTTTTGTGCTTATAATTTCTCTTATGTGTATAACCTAATTTCATATTTACATTGGGTCAATGCGTATTTGCAATATGGGAAAGGAATAGGATTATAATATGTAATCCTATGTTGCATGACATAAGTCCAACTACATGCAACTCTTCCCGTTATACAGCGTTTAAACTATTTTTTGTTCAGGTGCCTACAGGCTTACACATTAGTACAGGTATATGAAATTAAAATTGAACAAATTATGCACTGGGCATCTTAATGTAGCCTGTTTATGCCATCATATGTATTGTTTTACACATGCAACCTACTTAGCTAATCAACTAATCCATGAATTGTTTGGTCATTGATTCAATCATTACTAAATGAATCTCTCACTGCAACATAAACATAATAATTTATGTAACAGATCAGTCTGATATCTGGACCAAACATTTGTCACAAAAAAAACATAAATAAAAGTAACAATAACAAGAGACCCATCAAATGCCCCCTTCTTGTACTGGACAGAGCAATCTGTAGCAAAAATATATCCGATCATTGTAGCAGCTGGTGCCTTTTTCGTTGAAGACATTTTAAATAAATCATACAGCTCTATGCAGTGTAGAAGCAAACTACACAAGCTGCTAGGTTTGTAAATGTAGTCTAACAGGTACTGCATCAATAAGGCAAATGTTTTCTGTATTTATTTTTAAGTGCTTAAAATATGCATATTTCCACTACTCTTTCAGAAATTGAAATTTTCACTGTGATAATAACCGTGAAAGAAATGCAGCATTAATGATGAGTTTCTGTATTCAAAACAAAAGAAAAATCACGGAAAACAAGTTAAGTCTTGGTATGTGGTGCCGATATTCTTCAGAGCAGATGTTTTAGCATAAGGGGATCAAGCTAATTTTTTTATTACCTTCCCTTAAGTGATTACATTTATTACCCCCCCCCCCCCCAAAAAAAAAAAAAGTCAAAACAAGTTAGAATAAATGCAATTGGTGCATTGTTTTGAAAATTTGAAAAAGACTTCCATTCTACATACAGAAAAATACCTGTATGGGAAATATTAGAGGCAGGTGTACAAATTTACAAAAAAAAAATTAATTATGCAAAAACATGATACATAGACCATTCTGTGACATCCAGTTGAAGACTGCAAATATAAACCAGTGGTGGTCCCATTTTAAAAATACATTACGAAAAAACTAAAATCATGTGTTGACACTTTTCCGAAAATAAGTCAAATACAGCTGCTTTCACAGACCCAGATCTTACCCTACCTTACCTAAAATAACATTAGACAGTCCATGATTAGTACTAAGTAGTACTAAGTTCAATATAATAAGGTTTTTTATTTTTTTTTATTTTACACCCTTCTACTATAATGTATTGGATTTCATGTAATTGAATATAATGATTTATGTGTAGTGAGTGCAGCATTATCAGATTATGGGACAAATGAAAGCTAGCAACAGTGATTTTCTTTTGTATGGTATATGAAAACCTGTATGTTATCATAACACATTGAATGTGTTCATTTTCTTTGTCATACAGAACTTTACAGTGAATGAAAAATGTTATCTGTTCCTGAACCAGTCATAGATAATGTTACCTTACTGTAGAAGATCAGCCACCTTAAGAACGAGAACTTTGTGTGGAAATATGAAGCAAAATATATTCTCCAGAATTGCCTGTAATAAACTAATCACTTTTGAGACAGTTCCTTGTGAACCATCACTAATATGTGCAGTCCTGGATCTTGGAGTACCTGCCAGGCGAGCGGCAACTTTCTGACCTGTTAGATCTGCTGTGAAGGATTTCATTAGCATCGCAAATTAATCAGTCATATGAGGGGCAGGTCATTTACTCTGTTGCCTAAGAAAAGTGTTACCTCAGCAACAGGTAAATGGGTTGTGGCCTGAAAATAAAACACATCAATTCTTTAAAAGATGGTACTATCCTGAGCAAACTCTAGACTTACACGGCCCTATTCTAAATCTCATGGGTAAAAGAAGCCTGTATGTTATTGTGACAGGGCAGAGGCCCCTGCACACTGAGAAATGTGTGTTTTGTGGCTGCACAGCCACATGATAACTAATTATTTAATTGTTCTGTTTAATTATTTAATTGAGAATGTGTGGAATGTGGCCAGGTGGTGATTTGATTTATTGAAGTCAATTTCCCCTGGCCACACCCTATAAAAGAGAACAAAGGAAATGTTTGTTGGGAGATGGTTCAGTGAAGGTGTGGTGTCTGGCCTGAACAGAGGAAGTACAAATAAGAGAAACAACACGGGATACTTGTAGTTTTGGTGTTTTATGTGCCTCATTTGGCCACCATAATACAGAAAAAATACAAAAGAAAGAGGTCTGTCAACCCTTCCTACAGTATACTTATGGTTAAAGAGGCTTGCCAGGGCTACTTCCAGCAGATCTCCGTTGATAATAAAAATAATTGCTTGGTACAGCCTTTAGTTATAGTAGAAAGTTGTGCGAGATTACGTCTGGAGTCTCGTGAACATAAGGTATGGCTTTTGGACTTGCTTCCATGCTTTTTAACGTGAGAAGGCGATTAACCCTGGAGGCTGTGTGGTCCAGTGGTTAAAGAAAAGGCCTTGTAACCAGGAGATACCCGGTTCAAATCCCACCTCCGCCACTGACTCATTGTGTGACCCTGAGCAAGTCACTTAACCTCCTTGTGCTTTGTCTTTCGGGTGAGACGTAACTGTAAGTGACTCTGCAGCTGATGCATAGTTCACACACCCTAGTCTCTGTAAGTCGCCTTGGATAAAGGTGTCTGCTAAATAAACAAATAATTAAATTAACCCAACCTTTTTTATTATTATTTATTTCTTAGCAGACACCCTTATCCAGGGCGACTTACAATTGTTACAAGATATCATATTATTTTTACATACAATTACCAATTTATACAGATGGGTTTTTACTGGAGCAATCTAGGTAAAGTAACTTGCTCAAGGGTACAGCTGCAGTGTCATCCACCTGGGATTGAACCCACAACCCTCTGGTCAAAAGTCCAGATCCCCTAACCACTACTCCACACAGCTGCCCGTGTTTTTTAGCCATACTATGTTGTGGCTGAGTACTTCCTATAGCGTGCAGAATGTGCATCATATTTGTGTGCTATATCACATGACAATGGAGAGAGAATTTGGAGTTTCTAAACCCTGACAAATATGTTTTCTCAAGGGGTTTATCTTGATTATAGAAAATAACCTTGGAACACAAAAATCCCTTGTAATTATCTGAACAGTGGGTGTATTTAGATTTGCCACCAGTGAGATCATTA
This sequence comes from Acipenser ruthenus, assembly GCF_902713425.1. Lineage (NCBI taxonomy): Eukaryota > Metazoa > Chordata > Actinopteri > Acipenseriformes > Acipenseridae > Acipenser > Acipenser ruthenus. The sequence continues at coordinate 87,203,184 of NC_081190.1, read as the reverse complement.
AAATAGGGCCTGCTGTCTTTCCAGTGCAACTGTGCATACCATGTCAAATATTTCTGGTAGTGCCTTGGTTGGGAGAGAGGTTTTAAAAATAATAAAACCAGATGAGTTATGCTGAACATGACATAAATTGAGAATACAGTAATTGATGGTATACAAACTGCCATAACCATTTACTACTACAGGAATTTAAATCCATTGTAATGTTTTTAATTACAGAGCACATATTACATGTCATATTGTAACAAGAAGGTAATTATATTGTCCTATTACTTGATAATGTAAGTTTAACATTATAAACAAAGACGTGCTATTCTACTTTAAACATGGTGATATAGCAATCCACCCCCATTCTCCCCCCATCCAATTATCTTAGTGGATATCACGCCACTGTTAGTGTTGCCAGGGTAATTTTTGTGCTAAACTTGCCATTGCCATTGAATCTGCTTATGTTTCTTCCTGCTCAGCAAAATGATCATATTCAATACATTTTAATACCAGATAAGCAATTCTGATAAAAGAAAGGAACATCCAATTTCATCTTCAGGTTGACACACAATATGCACTTGAGTAGATTCTTCCTGAATACTGCATTGGAATAAAAATGTGTTTTACTTAATTCTCTCACTGAAGCTAAACAGAATGATAAAGAAGAGGTATATTTACTGGGAGATTAAATCCTTATTACCTCTTTGCAGTTTATCAATCTTAAAATAGCTCACTTAATTTATACTTTATGCGGGGTGGGGGTGAGAGAAATCTAGTCTTTTTTTAAATGTTTTCAGTGTTTTAAATCCTACTACTTCACCCGATAGGGTATTCCATGCATTTATAACCACCTGTTCCAAACTTCCTTTTACTCAGCTTCCACTTATGCCCTCTTGTTCACTTTAGAGCCATTCTCATTGGTGTAATAACAACAGTCTCCATGAACATTCATGGAGTATCCTCAGATACTTGGTGTTGTTCTTTCATACAGCAGCCATTCATATGTTTAAGGTTTTGCACAGAGGACCCACATACAATAAACAATGGCCAACAAGTTTTCATATACAGATTCTGCCACAGTAAATCTTTGCTACAGTTTGCTGAGGTAGCCATATTTTGAACCACAAATGTCTGCAAAGACGAGACATCTTAATGAGCTTTGCATTGCACTACTAGCAATCGTCCTTGGATAGTACTAACTGTTTATTAAAATTGCCCTAATTTTTAATAAAGAACTGAACACTGAACTTGTAGAAACAGAGATTGAATGGCCTTATATACAGTATTGATCTCACCACTGAATGCAAGACTAGATGATGGGTTTCCTCACTTGTGTAAACAGTGTTTTATGTGAGACCATCACAGAAAGTAATTCTGAAATTTAAAACACATGACAAAAACTAAACTATGACCAAGAGGAGAGTGTATATTGGAGTTTAATAGACTATTGATCAACAGTACCACACAAGTAGTTTTTTTTTATGATGGGTTTCCTTAAGAAACAACTCTCTCACTGGGGCTTGGTTAACAGAAAAATAAAAGCCAAGCTTCAAAATTATATCATTGAACGTGTTTACCATTATATATTGTAGTATCATTGAACATGTTTACCATTATATATTGTAGTATCATTGAACATGTTTACCATTATATATTGTAGTATCATTGAACATGTTTACCATTATATATTGTAGTATCATTGAACATGTTTACCATTATATATTGTAGTATCATTGAACATGTTTACCATTATATATTGTAGTATCATTGAACATGTTTACCATTATATATTGTAGTATCATTGAACATGTTTACCATTATATATTGTAGTATCATTGAACATGTTTACCATTATATATTGTAGTAGGCTGTATTACAGTGAATAGTCCATCATGCCAATTCATCAATAAGCAATATATTTGTATTGAACAAGAGTACTGTACTGTGGACAAGCGGAAAATACTGTTACAGTTTAGAGTGATTTGATTGTGGAACACCAACAAATGTTTTGAAGTCACTTAATGTATTTATTGTTTTATGTTTAGTATAAAAATATAATACTTCTATAAGGTGGGCCACCCTGTATAAATAATGTAAAACACCCCATCAATAAAACATTGTGTTCAAATTCTGCATAAATCCTTTTGGTAGAGCATTAAAATAAACAATTAGACATGTTTCAAAACATAAAATAGTGTGGACCTTCACATAAAATAATTGACTACACCTGGTCTAGATTGTACTTTTATGTATAAAGTATACCGGGTCCCAAAATCTGCTAGTACTGGCAGTAGTCTACTGAAAATCTGAAGTGACAACCAGTACCACATTGTCAGTCCCTCCTACCAGTCTTCTGCCTTGTCAGCTGGTCAGTGGGTTGAATACCTTGGATAGCTTTTTTCAGTTTTTGTATTTGCAGTGTGAGCACAGCAAAATTGCATCCTTAGAATATTTCAACATCAAAGTGAGTGTTTTTTTTTCTTTCTAGAGGTTCTGTTCACTTGCTTCTTGATTGTACAGATAATAGACAAGTTTCCAGCACTGTATTTGATTACTGCATTTTTTTTACAATAGCCTGCTTATTTCCTACAATGGTACATTGTGGCAAAGTGGTTTGCAGTGCGCAGGAATAATTTGAAACACAGTTCATGGTTAAACAGCTCTTTATTGGCTGATAAATAATAACTGTCTCTACACACCAATGTGTATCGCTCAGTTCATAAGACACTAAACAAGACACACACAAATACAGACACGATCACTTAATCCAGTAGTAAGTGCTCTTTGTGCAGGTGGTGCAACACAAGTTTATAGTGAACAATGGTGCAGTGCAGTCCGGGTTTAATACTGGCTTTGTAGTGGCAGCTCCGGATAGTTTAGCCGTCTAATAATGACAAACAAAATATTAGTTAATACGACAAAACGTATAACATTTCGCTTCACTCCTTTTACAGGTCCTTTTATAAACCATAACAAAGGAACAGATTGCATTGTCACATCCCCTGAAAATCAGGGCCAGAGATGCATTTTAACGGCACTTCTGGTTTTAGCCCTGCCCAGTTCTGATGACATCATCTGAGTAAATCCAAGTATGAGTATTAGTAAAATATTTGGTTCTCTGCACACCCTTAGTTTATATTAAACTATGCAATATTTTCTTCAGATTAAATGTGTAACTAAAATAAACTTAGTTAAGTTGACAAATGTTTTGACTAATGCCTTTTCCGTTGTCTTACAGATTTATTTAGATTAAACTTGGCATTTTAAGTCACAGCAAACAAACTACTGTATACTTATTAAATGTAACATTTTTCATGGACAATAACTGCTATGACTTTAATGTGACAACTGACACACTGAAGAAAGCTAAGGCAGTATTATAAAAATGGATCAGAGAGTTCCTTTAACCTGATTGGTCAATGCAAGGTCCTTAATCTTTGGTAAAGGATCTTGAATGTTATCGCCGGGAAAAATGTAAATGCAGTGTTCATGTATTTTACCATTTTTCTACTGAAAGAAAATCCCAATTCTAGTACATAACTCGCCCTCCGAAAGTCTGCATCCTCGCATTCAATCTTTAAAGAAATCTGAGAATAATGTTTGCAGTCAACGGCAATACAGTAACCACAATAGCAACTTGTCTCCAGTTTGAGTGACATGTTGAAGAAATCAAACAACTGGATGCAGTGTGATTCATTTTAGTAATGCTATTTCTGCATATTACAGTACATATCAAAGCATATTTATATTTACTGTGATTTTTCTTTGTCTTAAATACATTTGTGGTTTGCTTCAATATGCAGCTGGTGCAAAGGTTTAGTTTTTGTGTTGTTAGCCCCAGGGGCCAGTTTCTGTGTATTCAGGGTGTTTAGTAACATGCCTAGGACATACTGTTTTGGGTGTGACCGCCTGTCCTTTCTTAGTATTCAACTGGTTTCTTAATAATTCTTAAGTTAACACCCTTTCTCATAAATACATTTTTTAGTATATGGTAACCTAGTTAAGAGCTGTTATAGCACCCTATTTCATAAATACATTTCTGAGTACATCATGATCTACTTAGAAGAGCTGTTATAACCAAGTGTGTTACAAAATAGCGAAAATTTGCTTTTAACATACTCAGATATGTTACTTCATTTTTATCTTTCTGTATTATTCTGCAATTTCCAACTATTTTACAGTAAATTTCCATTCTCATACCATCTATTTTATTATTAATTAGTCATTTAGCAGACACTTTAATCCAAAGTGACTTGGAGACTAGGGGGTGAACTATGCATCAGCAACTGCTGCTGCAGAGTCACTTACAATAAAACCTGGGTTTTTACGTCTCATCCGAAGTTTATCCATGTACTCTTAAATTTATGTTAAATCCATTTATATTACTTATGCGGATATGGCTTAAATGACAATTTAAGCCTGTAGCAGGACGGCTTGTGTGGCGACGTACCCAGACCAGGAAGTCGACTGACACACACAGGTACTGCAAGCTCTGGTGCGCATATTTATTCAGACAAAAATAAATCAAACCACTTTCACAAAAACAGCTCACCAAGCAAAATAAACAGTTTGAACAAAAAGTCTCGTAACAAAAAATGACCTCCACCCCACAAGTACTGTGTCGGTGCTTCCAGCATGAGTAGCATTTGTTATTGAGTTTTCTTTTACTTTCATTTGCTCTCACACTCCTCCTTCTTGAACACCCACCCCAAACACACAAACAGACACGTTTATATACACGTGACCATCTCCGAATTAACAACCAATTAATCAATTCGAAGACGGACACATTCTGCACGAGTTTGCAGGGATGGTGCTTTAACCCCATCCACACTGCCAAACAATAACAAACAAAAACACTTGTTTTAAATAACACAAACCAAAGTATTTAAAAACAACAAATCATTAAACACACCCCAAAATAATACATTCCTCAGCAGGGCTTTTTTGCCCTGCCTCAAAAGCCATACCAAATATAGAAAATTAAAACCAAACCATTCCTATAGACACAGGTAAGAAAGAGGAGAAAAAACACACAATAACAATAAAAATGATTTCAATTGGCTCAGTTACCTGAAAAGCCACCTTTAAATGTGCAATCTGCTCGGTTTAGTTTTCTACTAATAAACATTAACAAAATCCATAAACTATAAACTAATCTGTATAATTTATTTCCGGTTGGTTTTTGTATTGCATTGCTATCACATGATGACTCACAGAACTTCAGAATATTCTGAGGCTCTATGTTACACTTAACATTTTAAAGGAATAATTTATTTTTCCTCTCATTTTGGAACAGGAGATGCTATAGGGAAAAAAGGTGCAATGTAAGAGTTGTGTTTTAAGTTCCTCCTTCTTGTGACCTATTGAAGTAGAATACAGAATTGTAATATTTGGAAGGACCATTAAAAAAATCTAATTAACATTTTATGATAATTGCACATCTTTTGTATTGGAAATTGTATGTGGCAATAGACATATTACTGTATATACAATTTACTGTATTTTTTGTTGTCTATACTGTACTATAAAGGTTGGTAAACCATGTTTTGTTCTATCAATAGTGCTCACACAGAAATCTTTTTTTTTTTTTGTTTAAAGGAAGGTTGCAAGTTTGGAGGTAAAACTGCTTTCTAAGCAATCTCCCCTGTTATTTAATGCCATGAAAATAGCAGTCTTGGTTGTATTTACTTCTCCTTCAGAACCACACAAACAAAAAAGAAAACATTGCTTTACTCATGTGACAACTTTGGAAATGTTGGTTATGTTTGTCACTTCCTCCGGACCTTTTACACTGTCCTCTAGCATAAAAGAAAGTCAAACTTCCAGGAATGTGGTTTAAACAGGACGGCACCTGTGTGTTTATTATTTACAGTGCTTCAAAAAAAAAAAAAAAACACATCCAAGATAAACAAACAAAAGCCTAACTCCTTTATGGATTACTAACTACACAAGCAAGTATCCCTAACTAACAGTCCAGGCAGCTAAGCTGCTTACCGGCTCCAAAACACCAGGACTCTTAAGTCCTACCTTACACAAAAGCCTCTTGTTTCCTTTTCTCACAGCTCACTCTCCAACTCTCCTCAACCAACAGGTTGACCCTGCCCTTTTTAAAAGGCTCCCAATTGTTTAATTGAAGGCAGCTGTTGAATCAATGACACAATCACCTATTTTATAATTATGCCATCTAAAATGACAGCCCATCGGTCCCGTGGCCTCCTGGGAATGGAAGTCCTGCTGCGTCTGACTGGACTACATTTCCTTAAAACAGGTACAGACTGCGCAAAAACCGTGGCCTAAAATACCGACCCTCGACCACAGTGCCCCACACTACTTCACACTCAGAAGAAGGGTATTCTTCCTGTGTCTGAATATTGCCTTAAATCTTTGTATGCACAGAATCAAAATGATATTTGGGAATCTCTTTGGAAAGGCATATTTGCTTTCCAGTGGGCAAAGTTATTATAAATAATCCAAAATAGTCTGCACTGTAAATGTTTATCACGTTATCTACTTCCCATCTCAGCATAATTGTGTGCCATTTAAAATGTTTAAAACATCAAAATCATAAAAACCTCAAGAAAACCCTATAAGTCATAACCTTATTAATAAAGCCAACATAAAAATTATCCAAAGGGACTTGGTATAACTTTCTGTGCCTTGAAACTTTCTGTAGACTCTTTTGTGTGTGAAACAATACACAGGATAATCTGGAGTACTCTACCAAACACATGAAAACAAATTCAACCAGCCGCTATTGCTGTTATTAAAATGCAGCCACACTAATAAATAAAACAAAAAAGTATTGTGATTGATATTTATGTTTACTGGAACATTTATATTTTTAACATGCAAAATGATTGTGCTTCACTGATTAGTATTCAATTATACACTGAGTTATAAACTGCAAAGTTCATGAGCTGCACAGAGCAGAATCGCCAGATGCCTGCTTCACCCACCCAAATATCAGAGTGGAAATGCACTCCAATCGAAATCACGCATGTCTGCAGGTGGATGATAATTTTGAAAATACAGCTATGGCCAAAAGTTTTGCATCACCTAGAATTGGATTGAGACAGAATAAAAAATAAACTTTATAAACACAATTTATCGTGTAATTAAACAAACTACAAAATGATACCGTAAAAGGAAACCATAATAGTAGTACATTACTTCATGTTAGATTTTGAAATGTCACATTTTTCAGTTGTTGTTAGTTTTTCGTTTTAGTATATGGAGAACTGCAAAGCGGTATGTTAGCGAAACATTATTCAGTATGTTTCAATCGGCTTTATGAAGCAAAAATTAGTTAATTCTATAAGGTGATGCAAAACATTTGGCCATCATTGTATAGCAAGACTGTAACGTAGCCTTTGAGATGAGTGGCTGGTGGCAGCGGTGAAACGTTATTCGTTAAGGAGAACAGAGAAATGAGAAATTATAATGCAGAGCTCCAGACTGCGATTAAAATGTCCTTGAGTGGCCCAGTCAGAGCCCCGACCTAAATCCAATCGAAAATTTGTGGCATGACTTGAAAATTGCTGTCCATCAATGCTCCCTAAGGAACTTGACAGAGCTTGAAAAGTTTTGTAAAGAAGAATGGTCAAATAGTGGCAAATCTAAGTGTGCAAAGTTGGTAGAGACCTATCCCAACAGACTCACAGCTCTAATTGCTGCCAAAGGTGCTTCCACCAAGTATTAACTCAGGGGGGTGGAGACTTATCCAATTATGATTCTTTTCAGTTTTGTATTTTTAATATATAATTTTTTCTCAATAAAAACTTTTTTCCCCTTAACAGTGTGGAGTATGTTGTGTAGATTAGTTGAAAAAAAATCCTAATTTAAATGCATGAAACTCTGAGGCACTGACGCAACAAAAAGTATGCTATATATATATGCTGCAATAAGCACAGCATCTGCTACATTCTTAAATGAATGTCAGTAAGCCTGGCCAGGTCAGTTCTATTTTATATGTTCAAAAGAACGCTCTCAAAGTTAATTCTATGTTCAAATCTAACTAGATTATTGGCTAGTTTTATAAAGAAACTTAGGTTAAAACGTTTTTAATATCTATTTCAGTAGGTGTTGGTCTGCTATACATTTTTTACCCCTTCTGCTATCTGTAGTTGGGGGCGGGGTTTTTGCTCGCTTTGCTAATTGCCGGCTAGTTCGAAAGGAGAACCAGACAGGTAATGCTCGCTCGGCTGAGCACTACCTGAGTTTGTTTAGAACTTTCGGTAGTTATGTGCCAGTTTTATTGTTAGTCTGTGTTAAAATGCACGTCTGGCCTTTTGGACAGCAGTATTTTATTTATGTAAACAAGTGAAAATGTTCAGCTGTGTCTACACAGTGCTTTGTTCACAGCAAAGCTAACATTGCTATTTCTCCTGTATCAGATTTTTTTTTTTTTTTTACTTTTTTACTTGGAGACGATTTTTGTGTTACTTTGGACCTCGTTTTTTTTTTTTTTTTTTTTTTTAATAATACAGGATCTTCTCCAATATACATAGAAGAATCTACACAGCGGACTGTAAAATACATCCGGGTGAGAGCAAACCTTTTTTTTATGCTGCAACTGCATTTGGAATACACGTTTTTGAATGGCCATTATGTTTTTTTTCATTGGATTCTGTGTTTTCTGGATTATTATTTCATGGAATTTCTTTTTGGATTTATTTTGTTTTCTGTGAAAGGGACTTATTGGAAGATCTGCTGCAGCTAAGCTCAACTTTTGATGTATAACCAAATTCTACTAGGTTGTATGTGTATGTACAAGGCTGGCCTTCCTTCTTCATGGCCGGCAGTTCCCCTCCGTGGGGCTCCGGCCACCCAATTTCCTGCAGCGAAACTGCTGCGGGGGGAGCTGGTCTCCTGACCTCCCCCCTCCTCTTCATGGCCGGCAGCTCCCCTCCGTGGGGCTCTGGCCACAGTGTTTCCTGCTGCGAAAATGCGGCTGGAGGAGCTGGTCTCCTGACCTCCCCCCCTTTCTTCATGGCCGGCAGCTCCCCTTCATGGGGCTCCAGCCACAGTATTTCCTGCTGCATGGCAGGACTGGTAGCGACCCCAGGCGAAGCAGGACCCTCGGCGACCCCAGGTGGCGGCAGCGGGGAAACCAGCAGGCATGCTCCCTCTGCTGGTGGAGGCGATGGAGGCGGAACCAGCATGTACTCTACCTCTGCTGGCGGAGGTGGGAGCGGCAAGTCGTCCTCCCACAGAGGTGGAGGCGGAACCAGCCGGAACTCATCCTCTGCTGGCGGAGGTGGGACCAGCAGGTACTCTTCCTCTGCTGGCGGAGGTGGGAGCGACACACAGTCCTTCCAGGGCGGTGGAGGTGGAACCAGCAGGAACTCTCCCTCTGCTGACGGAGGTGGAACCAACAGGTATTCTCCCTCTGCTGGCGGATACCTGGGCTGTGGACGTTCGTCCTTCCCGCTCTTGGGCTGTGGACGCACCGACTCCTCCCTCTCAGGCGCAGGACGTGGCCGGGTCTGGTCCACTACCCAGAACCACTCTGCAGCGTCCCCCACCGGACCCTGGTTCCACGCCTCTTCATACTGAGGGTCTCCATAGGGGCAGTCCTCCCTGTCATTGTTCCTGTATATTTTTAAATAAAGTTTCGTTTTTCTCTCGCTTCGCTCGCTCTCTCTCTCCTCTCTAACACCCACCCTGAGCTGGAGAGCTGCAGGCTTTTTATACCGTGGCCGAGGGGTTTAACTAGCTGGCAATTATTCTATTACCCCTCGGCCACAATCTGCACGAGTTTTTAAACTATTGTGGATGGGGTTTCCCATCCACGCTACTAACCAAAATAATAATAAAAACACCCAATGCGGCTACGCCGCTATATTTATACATAAACAAAACAATAACAAACATACGGTGCACGGCTCTCGTCGTCATATTAAAACACTAAATGATAACGACAATAATAATAAAATACAAAATAACACAGGGGCGGAGGGGGAAACCCCGTTCTAAAATAAACAAACCCTGTACAGGCCTGCTCGCCCTGTTACAATGGTCAACAGAATGTGTTTGCCTCATTGGTCCCAAATAAGGTGAAGACTGGGGCAAAGACTGCCCTTGGTTTTCACCTGGTGTAATCTGTTCATGCAAACTGTATTATAAACACATCCTTGTTTATCCTTTGCATGTGCTTATTTCTTGCTTGTGAAGAAATCAAGTACCTGACAGATTTGTTAAGCTACTGTTTTTCTTATTCTTGTTTTTATTACAATGCTACAGCCGAAGTATGAAAGACCTCTTTTAATGTACCTTTCAACTGAATACAAATCTGGATTGCATAATGAATTTCACAGACCCAGAAACCAAACTTTAGTTGTGTTCGTTATAGATTCATTTGGCTACGCATCATTTTGCAAGACTAGTCATCAGCATATCTACTAATGAACATGTTTTACAGAAGCTAGTTATACTTTTATATTTATTTAATCTATTATAATGAAAGCTAGCATTAAAATAAATAACAGTTGTGTATCCATAAATGTATCTAAGAAATAAATGATTCATAAAAAGATGAATGGAAAAGCAGATAAACTGAATGGAGAACAATTGAATTCTAATTCTCCAAGCGTCTTTTCAAGCATACTTGTCTTTTAATTTTAAGCTTGGTATACAGATAATTAATTTATACCACTTATTGAATTAAAATTTCTGTGCTGAAACTAAAGCTTCCAAATCTCTTTGTTTGGACAGTGAATGATTATCTTCTGTGAAATGTTTTAATAAATACAAATAGGAGGCACATTTTTACACAGAGAATTGTGAGGCTCTGGAACCAACTCCCCAGTAATATTGTTGAAGCTGACACCCTGGGATTCTTCAAGAAGCTGCTTGATGAGATTCTGGGATCAATAAGCTACTAACAACCAAACGAGCAAGATGGGCCGAATGGCCTCCTCTTGTTTGTAAACCTTCTTATTATTTTATTTGTTTATTTAGCAGACGCCTTTATCCAAGGCGACTTACAGAGACTAGGGTGTGTGAACTATGCATCGGCTGCAGAGTCACTTACAATTACGTCTCACCCGAAAGACAGAGCACAAGGAGGTTAAGTGACTTGCTCAGGGTCACACAATGAGTCAGTGGCTGAAGTGGGATTTGAACCAGGGACCTCCTGGTTACAAGTCCTTTTCTTTAACCACTGGACCACACAGACCACCTTAAATATTAAGGTGATGACATCAAACTATTATAATGAAATAGGCAAGACTGCATCAGAACAATTTGATTCTAATGGGTTTATGACAGCTACTGCAGAGTAAGGTTGCATACACTCTAAAAAACATGATAATCACTACAGCATATCCCATATAATATATGTTATTAATGAAAACCTAATTTATTGATCTCTCTTGTTTGATAATTATTCCTGAGTTAATGCATAATGCTGGTTGAGCTTAATAATTAATAGAACTAAAATACTGGAACTACAGTGACAGGAAGACTGCAACAGAGGAGTCTTCGACAGATGAAATATAAATGTAGTCAGGAGGCACAAAGGCTGTCAGACCTGCAATATCATATGATTAATTGCTCTATTACAGTTTATGTGTTCAGAGGAAGAATATTTTTTGAACCCTGACTGGCTGATGTGAAATGAGGAAAATAAAATGTTCTATCACTCTGTGTCCTGAGCCAGTATTATAAAATGTAGGTTAACAGAAAAGGTTTAGTGCAACATTTAATTTGATTCAATTAGAACTTGTCCCAAACTCCACATAAAAAACAGCTTTATCTAAATAATATTACAGACACAATTCATTAATATATAGTCATATCTCTGGTATCAGAGACACATCTATCTCTCTGTCTTGCTCAATTATGTATTCATTTATCCTATTCATGCCTAATGGCACATTATGGCCTCCACAAGACTCCTCCACTTCTGTTCTGAGTGACTGTGACAAAGTGGTGAGTGAATACAGGTGAGTGCAGTGCAGAGCGGATACAAAACAGACATACAATGATTTCCAGGTGCAAAGGTGTTTATTGATTTAATTAACAATGTCCAGAGCCTTATGGCAAACACCTGTAAATAATAATGTTGGAGTGATACAGTGGCGTGTATCACTCGGTATTTGTAAATCCCCGGGTTTGACCCGTAACCAAAAAGTCCAGTTTTACACACCAACACTAAACACAAAACACAAACACAGTTCTTAGTGATAGTGAATACATACAAGTGGTGTAATACCGTTCTCCGTGAAATGCAGGGGTGAAAGTGATGTCCGGGTTTATGCTGGCTTTCGCTACAGCTCTGGATCGTGCAACTGGTAGTCTATTAAAAAACAGATGACAGTTAACAAAACACTAACAAACACAAGACAAAACACAGACTTCTTGTAGGTTTTCAACACTAACCATTTACCAAGAAACAGATCACGTACGCTAAGTCTCATATTTATATCCTCGCTCATGACCCCTAGGTTAACGAGCGCATCCGCTCCTCCAATCCTTGGATGCCACACTGTTTACCGTCTGGGTCACGGAGTTTGGATACTGTAGCTGCGTCCCTTTACTAAATGACCAACTTCCACCTACCCTACGGAATAAATTGTCGTGCCATTTAGTTAAGGGTACTCTGTTCCCGTTACACAGTGCCCTCACAGGCCGAGATGGAGATCTAACACCAAGCACCATTCGATTTCTGTCACAGTGACTCATTCAACTGTTGCCCATCTTGGTACTTTTCCTTTATGTTCTTGGGCTTGGCTGTCCTACTTTAGATGTTAGATTTCCAGACATTCTTTGCCTAGTCGACTTGATGGCTTATGTGCCTCACTTTTAGATAGGTTCATCCTGATGTATGTAAATGTTTCTACATTATCCAGTTTGCAGTGTCAGTTTTCATTACAACCCTTGAGTCTGATTGTATTTTCTATTTGTGTTATTTTCTATTGGATAGTAAGGAATTCTATGACTATGAACATTCCATGCCTGATGCCCCTTTGTTGGTCTTTAGTTTTTCACATCACCCAATCAATTGCCAGGTTAAACAGAAAAGCTGATTTGATTTAATATTAAAAGTCCTCTTTTCAGGGATTGCATAGACATACAAGACATTCTGTAGGTTTATGTGGTCTATTATCTGTATGATGAAGTTAACGTACAATGTCCTCTGCCACTCAGTACATTGCTCTTTAATATTTTTTTTAATTTCTGAAACATAAGAACATGTGAACGTTTACAAACGAGAGGAGGCCATTCAGCCCATCTTGCTCGTTTGGTTGTTAGCAGCTTATTGATCCCAGAATCTCATCAAGCAGCTTCTTGAAGGATCCCAGGGTGTCAGCTTCAACAACATTACTGGGGAGTTGGTTCAAACCAACCTGCCTCTGCTAAAAATATGTTTGCTTTTGTCTTAATTCCTGTTCTACTGGTGGTGTTCTGTTATAGAAGATTTTACTTAGCATCAACAGTTTTTACTACGTTTAGTGAGATCTCCTTTCCTGAGGTTCTTCAATTAACCAATGGTTTGGAATCCTCTCTCATAAATGATTTCAACAGGGCAATTTCAAAGAACCGTGTCAAACTGCACATAAAGATACCAAAGTTTTACTTGGGGAATTCTGCTAATTCTAGACCATTGCGGGACTCCCAAGTGTAATAGGGGCTACTGACAGAACAAAAACTGCCTGTAATGCCTCACAAAATGTTATAGTATTTTAAATTAAAAATCAAATGTAAATCTGGAAAACGGTTATGCATGTTATTTTTTGTATGTATAACATAAGTGCGGCTTTAATCAACTTAGATAGCTGAGTATTTAAACTTTTATGTTTGAGTAAAGAAATGTTGCAATGCAACTGACAGCTTTGATATATTGCAGACATTAGGCATTGCCTTTATGTAAAATATAATAATAACTATTATAAGAAACCATGTGTAGATGGAATATGTTTTCCTACATGCTACAGATGTGCATATTCTCTCATACTACAAGCTGACATTATAGTAAATGTTTTGTTTTTTATTATTATAATTTTGCACTAGCTATTGTTTGAAAGCTGCAATGGCCATTATTATGACCAAATGTCTGAATATATCTGCATTGATAAACGATATCCATCTTCAGCACTCTATTTTGCAATATTTTAAAAAAGGAAACATTGCAAGTACTTACTAAAAAAATAAAATACTATAAATAATGGTTTGTTGTAATAATTTATCAAATTCTAAATAAATCACAACCAATGTCTATTTTGTAAAAATGTAATTAGTTTCTGCTATCTACCATCTATATAAATGCAAGCCAATTATATAAATAAAACTTAAAAGTATTCTGCCTTTACAATTGTCCCTGTTTGTTTGGCTTCATTAATCTCTCTATTCAATTGCATCAGGAATAGAGTCCTTGAAACTTTGTGATACGGTCCTTGGAGGCAATACTTGAAAAAATAACTCATGGATTGATTTTCCTATCATGACTTGAAATAGCATTAATATTGATTGCCCAAGGAAAACAGAATTAAAAGGGGGAAAGGATGAAAATACATGACAAAAATCCCATGTGATAGCAACTGCAATCTCCTCAGAACAGTGACAATGCTTTGAAGTTTGGGGAGGTTCAGTGATCCAGAGCATTCTGAGCATAATAAATCTGGCCTTCTTTTGGTCCCTCTGGTCTCGCTAGGCTCTCCTTTTACTTTCGCAGGTTCTGCAGAACACAATTGTTACTCCAGAACACAGGACTCGGGACGAGGTAAGTGCGAACCATGCGCAACTTTATTTCACATTTTTTGCTTGAGCTGAGGCGAGACAGAATGTTGCGTCCTGAATGTCCCTTTTTGTATACTCCTAATAGTCCACGTGCACATGCATATCCAATAGTGACACTGCTAATTAATAATGCATATTGCATGATATGACAGGTGGTATATAGTTTGCAATTATTGTGTGCAGTTATGTGTTTTGTATAAATTATTATAATTTAAGATATTGTTTGAATTTTGCTGTGCAATTTATTTTGATTTAATGCATTGTTTTGTATATGTGTGCATCTGTATTTATCTTTTTGTTTGTTTCACGAATTAATAATTGACCACAATCAGTCACGTACCTTTCCTAGGATCCAGACTTAAATTGCCACAGGTGCGTGCCATTCTGCATCAATTGACAGACTGCTATAAGACCAGAACCAAAACTACAGAGAGGAGTTATGTTGGGCAGGAATGAGAACATATATATATATATATATATATATATATATATATATATATATATATATATATATAGTGTTTGTGGTGCATGTAGTTAGACAGGGACAAGTATTTATTTAGTAGGTACAATTCTAAGAATTTGTATGTTAAAGAATTACTGCTAGGACAAATGTAAATAGAATAAAGAGAATTATAACTCAAGATTTTTTTAGGAATTAGTGTAAAATTGAGATTTGTATTCGTAGTTTTAATAATAATATCAGCTTTTTAAAGTATTCAATATTAATTTGTTTTATATTGTCTTTTCTATTAGACCCTGGCCCTCTTGTGGCTGTTAGTTGAAATTGATTTCTCCTGTGTTGTGTGTTGGAAAATAAAAACTTTTGATTCTTATCTGGTGTGGTCCCTCCTCTTTGTCCAGTGGTCTGGGTGGTCACCTCAAAATCCAAAGAACCTATAAAGGGGCATTAGTTTATTTTTTGCAAACAATTAAAAAGCTCAATAGAAACACAGGTAGTATTTTATGTAAGTGTAATGTGTTAAAAGTAAAGGTGCTACCCTTGCTTTAGTATTTTATCTCCATCTACAAGAATAAGATTCTTACTGTCTGTCCTTCACGCTCCATGTCTTGCAAATTAAGTACAGAAATGGAAATATTTAAACCATTCTTCAAATTTTGGTTACAGTTTTTAGACAGAACGTTTGTAGATTCACAAATCAAATAACCACAGGTCTGCCAAAGAGTGTGAAACAAATTAAGCAGCACCCCTTATTTGATTTGTTACTATCTGGAAATGCCACTAATCTATTGTAAAATACATCCAATCAGCTTAATATACCATTAAAGCATGAACATAAATTGTTTAAAACAGCAACAAATGTGAAATGCTAGCTACTCCAATGTTTAATTGTTGGCTTGTACCAAAAAAATAAAAATAAAATAAAAATAGCACTTACAGCTACAGGTGACATTTTTGTATAGGTAGCAGATTTTGACAAGGCAGCATAATTTGATGTTTATGCATCTCCTATTTTGCTACTGGTGGCAAATGTTAACAAAGTAGCAAAAATTGATGTTACACCGGTGTAGTGTTATAAAGTGGTACATCATCACAATGTACATGTACCAAAACTTGACCCATGTAATGTTAGAAAGTGGTACACTGAGATTTTGGAACAGTTGCAATCAATTGCGATGTGATGTGTTTTCCTATTGTCAAACCGAGGTATATTTATGTGGCAAAGATGAGTTTGAGTGGCATGGGTGGTGACGTCAGCGTCCAGGAAGCAGCACACAAAGAACCAGAGGTACAGGGCCGAAACGGCTGCAGCAGTATATATATTAAATTATAAAACAAAACACTTTTACAAAACTTCATTCTGCTCAGCCCGTTATGTGCCCGGAGTTGGTACTTTTATATTCTGTGGCTGGAGCCTTAATTACCCATTAATCAAAAAGTTACCTTATTAAGGCTCCAGCCACATTCCCACGAGGTATATTTATGTGGCAAAGATGAGTTTGAGTGGCATGGGTGGTGACGTCAGCGTCCAGGAAGCAGCACACAAAGAACCAGAGGTACAGGGCCGAAACGGCTGCAGCAGTATATATATTAAATTATAAAACAAAACACTTTTACAAAACTTCATTCTGCTCAGCCCGTTATGTGCCCGGAGTTGGTACTTTTATATTCTGTGGCTGGAGCCTTAATTACCCATTAATCAAAAAGTTACCTTATTAAGGCTCCAGCCACATTCCCACGAGGTTTATAGGGATGGAGATTTAACCCTATCCATGCCAACTACACATTTATAAGACCAGATTTTTTTTTGCCGGTCTCAAATAATAAATAATAATGACGGACACTTTGTCCGCCCGCATATAAACACAATACAATAATAATAATGATGATACAAATAAAAATTATATATATACATAAAAGGGGGCAGGCACCCAGTCACAATTTACCAGTAATTATTTTTTTTTTGGAAACTTAAACTGGAAACAGACAATCAATTTCCATAAAAAGAAAAAAACAATTCATGACAAACAAGACACAATGAGAAGTCCACTGCAAAGTTGCAAAAGAAAAAAAATGTACAAGACCCAATGTATTGCAAAAGATAAATATTCACATACTATTTTCTTAATGGTGGAAAAATATGATAAATTCAATTAAAGATGAAAAAGACTGAAAACAGCATAACGTACCAGATTTGAATGGGCACTTGTGTGCTTTCTAAGCGGAAGCTGTTTAGAAGTTTAGGCATAATCTCCACTACTAAGGCTGTATCAGTAGCTAAATGACATACTGTAGTTTAAAATAAATACTTAATACGCTAAAGTTTTCTCCTTAGGATTTTTACTAACGTAGTGTTTTTTTTCTAAAGTATATACCATTTTATGTGTAAGCACAACTATCCCAGACAATCAGTTATCATTTACTGGATATTTTTCGTTCAAATACATTTTCACAGCCTACAATTCAGCCAAGATGCATTTGTTTTGCGTCAGTGAATCAATTAATCAAACGAACAAATATTTTGAATTGATTCACTAAACTGAACTGAATCAAACTAATTGAGTCAGTAAAAAGAATCGAACAGCTCATCACTACTCTCTTGCACACTGAACAGGAAACTATTAGCGACTAAATAACATCGGCGTTGTACCCAAACTGTAGTAACAACAAATACCGATTAGAGACCGTTTACTGATTGATTAGACTTTAGTGCCAGCCTTTTTCTTAACTGTCCAGTTTAAATTGTCTGCTTGCACCGGCAATTAAAATACATATTAAAAAATAGCTTCTCTGGATCAGATGGCAATTTTACGAGCTTTCCTGCGGGCACACTCATCGATGAGGTCAGAGTAGCTTACTTCTGGATGGACAGAATAGCCAGTCCAACCAGTCTCCTTAACTCATAGTTGAACGAATCTAAGTTTTTATGAGTTTCAGTTTGGAGAAACTCCTCTCACCTGATGCCATACTGACAGGGATTGTTAACAGAATTCGGAGCGCTACCCAGGCATTGAGGAATCAACAAATCCATGCGATAAAAAGAGCTCCAAAGCATCCATTGGTGAGAGGATTTCTGTGGTAGAAGGTCGTCCAAGCTGATAAGTTCTTCACACAGTTCAATTCCATTAATGTGAGACTTTCTTTGATGTCAAGTGTAACTTTTTCTTTGATGTCAAGTGTGATTTTTATACTTTATTGTTCCCTATAGGTTTGCGCGGAGTCAAGTGACTTCTGCATAGCAACCAATAGCTGCTGAAAACAAACCGTTGTCAAACTGTGTAACGTACGACAGATGACAAGCTAAAATGAGGTGTTGTAGGTTTAAAGCAATGTCCATAAAACTTGCCGGGCGATTTCTGGGTCATAAGAAGAAGAAGAAGAAGAAGAAGAAGAAGAAGAAGAAGAAGAAGAAGAAGAAGAAGAGTTAGGAGTTAAGAAAGCCCCAAAAAATCAAATGTCTTCATTTTATGAAATCTTAAAATATTAGTTAGTCATACAGTAAACTAATCATACATTGTGTGCCCTGTCTGTGTGTGTTTCTGACTGCCTGATAACCCTAGTGTGTCCAGTTTAGGCACCACACCCTGAGAGGGTTGGCTAGCGATAGAAGGTTAGCGCTGCCCCCCTCGTTAACGTTGTTTTGGGCTGAGTGTTTTACCGTAATTTTGTGGTATGTACCTGTTAAACCAGGAACCTGGGTTACAGACTGTGATTATCACTAATCTTGGACTACCTAATGTTAATGTAGGTAAACTAGTACGTAGTACTAAAAAAGGCATTGAGCAAATTAATGCATAATGCACTTATTACTAAAATTAACCTTTGCACTACTAGCGTGTTAGAATACTTATTTTTTTTTAAGTATGTTATAATTGTGTATTACTGTAATTTGTACTTTAAGTATAACTACTGCAGATGGTTCTTGAGTCTGGTGGACTCCATTTAGACCCTTCTTCATGCTGCCGATGTATAGCAGAAAGCCACTTTTCCCTTCTATCTGGGCCTAAACACCTCTTCAGAAGTTCAAAAAATGACAACCGCTTGTCTTTCACGTAGTCGTGGTTGTGGAATCCAACAACCACACAACTCTTCGGCATTATGTTAAAAATAGGTGGCAACAACTCTTTAATTAATAAATGAAACAGCGTCTGTCTTCGTTTGTTTTCATCAGCTCTGAAGTTGCTGTACGGTTACTATGTGTGTGCGCACCAAATTGCCCAGATGTCCGTGCAAACCTCTCAACCCTCTCAAATCGAATGAACTGAAGCACTGACTCCGTACCCTTCTTCTCCACACCGATTGGCTGCCAGACACTATTCGGCCATTACTAATATTAGGAAGAAGACCATTATTCGTGCATATCCTAATACGAATTCATATTCGGGAACACCCCTATATAAAATATATATATGGGGGGATAAAAGAGGGTGCATCAGGTGTGTGTGTGTGTGTGTGTGTGTGTGTGTGGATTCAGAGAGTGGAGAATCGTGTGCTGCGAGCTGTGTTACTTGCTGTGAACCTGCTGCTACAATTGAACGATGCTCTGTTGTCAAGACTGCCTTCTTTGTCCGATATCAGTTTCCTCTAGTGCTACTTAATATTTAAGTATTGAAGTAGAATTAAAAAATGAATCAGCAGCTGAAATAAAAAACACAAAAATAAGGAGCTGATTTTTAAAGAAAAAATATATACTGTAGCATGTCAGCAAGGCAGAAGAAAAACAGCAGAGGCACTCTTGGGAAATTGATCGTCTTTTATTGTTGCCACTCTCGCTGGCAGGTTCAGAGTCCACAGCTCTGACAGCAACGCTGCTTCCACGAACAAAAGAGACCCAGACTGGAGTGCACAGCCCCTTTTTATTCCCTTGGGCCCGCCCCCTTATATGCAAATGAGGGTGCATAAATCCACACACATTCTATTGACCCTACCCTTGAACATGACCCAATAAGAACAGACATTTAAACAGCCACTCACATCGCAGCATACGCAGAACAACATTAATAACACAATGTGGTTACAGTAGGGTGGGCGAATAGAGCGTGATCATGCTAATCCCCTATGGGAAGGATTTTGTGTGCTGCAGCAGTTTTGAAATCGATGTAAAATGATCTCAGTAATCATCAATCGAAAAACATATACATATATTAACAGACATTTTTGGCGTTTGTCCTAGTCTTTTTAAGTATTTTTGTGTGGTTTTATGTTTAAAAGTCGCTACAAAACATAAAATAAAATGAAACCCGTATATAATATAAATCTCACAAAATATCGTTCTTTTGATTGTACTGTTTACCTAAATTACATTCGGCTAAAAATCTATATTACGTTGCTCGCACAGATTGCAGGTGATAACTGATCATATTTGAATTTACAATCTCGCAATATTGAAACAAGCCTCTTGGTTGTTTGTGCAAAAAAATTCTCATTGCGCTCATATGAGCTGCGTGACAAACTAATATTGCTGGAAACAGGGGCGGGACTAAGTGGTATACATGGTTACCATTCCAGGAAGTCCGTTGCTTAGCTACGCAGTTTACAGTCCTTTTAACTGTTTTTTATTTAATTTATTTTATTTAAAATGAGTTAAATGTTCACCTATTTAGCAACCTCTTTTAAGGATGTTAATTTGAATGGTTTCTTCAGCCGTCAGTTCTCGATTCTACGCTGACTCTAACCAGCAGACCAGTTGTTGATAATCGAACTCACCAGCGGCTGTGTCCCACCCTTCCAGTATGATTGACATTCAATGAGAAATACTAGAGTGAAAAGATTGTGCCAAAATGAAAAAAACAAACACATTTGTATTTATTTATTTATTTATTTATTTATTTATTTATTTATATAATTTTGGCACGAATTATCCTCCATACTTGGGTACACTGGATTGTGTGAAAAGAAGTTTCAAGAAATAAAATATAAGTAGTATTTAATAATCTTCTAAAGGTGCAAGCCCATTTTGTTACAAAAAATGAATTAGCGTGACATTTACATATTGTAAGGAAGCAGGTTGTGAGAGATAGCAGGGAGGGGGTTAAAACCTCCCTGCGAGAAGAATGCACCTTTTTGTTAATTGTTTTGGATTGATTGCTTATTGTTTTGTTTAATTGTTTTATTAATGATCATCCGCACCTGGGCATTATTGGGGAATTAGACCCAGGTGTGGGGTTCAAAAAGAGAGCAGGCAGTCTGCTCGGGGCTGCTGAGTGGAAGGAGGCAGAGAGGGGTGCTGTCTCCGAGTAGCCATTGAATTAAACGTAAGTGCTGTGTTAAACCGGGGTTTTTTTGAAAAGACGGGGAAACAGCTTAGCTGTCCCGTGTTAGTCAGGGAGTTCCTGTGTGTGTTAGTTAGTGCTCGTACAGAGCTAGGTGTTTGTTTTGTATTTTGTTTATTTCTTTGTTTATTAAAATAGCGCAACCGCGCAAGAAAAATCCATTTGTGTCTGTTGGGTCACTGGTTTTAAAGGGGCAACGAACCCGAGAGTGGTGAAATCGTTACAATATGTATTTTAGCCTTTTATTTGAAATTGTTTATATACCGTAATTTTCACATAATTGCTTTGGACTGAACACAACAAAAAATTAGACTTCCTTGTAAATTAAATCTGAAACACTGTTTGTATCATACTTCACTTGGGAATTAAAAAAAAAAGTAAAATTTTAAAATAAAATAATGATTCAGACAATCATTGTAAGGATATCGGATCATTTAAAAAAATGAATTGAGTGTTAACCCCTGCTCTGCATATTTAATGTATAAATATTTTGTTCCTGCTCCCTCTCAATATGTTGGATCACACTGGAATATAATACAGAGGAGAAAGACCCATTTTGCTTTATGAAATCTACTGCTTTTTAACAGCCTCACCTGAAACGTCCTATGATTATTAGTTTCTTGAAAAGGTTATTATTTCCTGAGAACATACTTAAAAGACAATTGACTTTGCTATATACATTATAAGGGTTGTTCATTTGCACATAAATGAAGTCATAAAAAGTGTATGTCACAACAAACAAAACATTTGAGAATGTCTATTTTGTGACATTGAAATGTCATTGTATTTTGCATTATGTGGTATGGAATAGATATCCTTTGTTCTTTGCAAGTCTTATAACTACAAAGGTAAGCAAAGTTGAACATAGACACTTTGATGGAGTGCAGTAGAATCATCTACATTACAGCTTCAGCTGATGATGAATGTACCAGACAAGAATAATAAACATCTTTCAGTATTTTTTATATGAAATTATGTCACCTTATGTCTTCTTAGTTCCTCTTTCTCTCTATGTTTACAGGCAGTGATCACATATTTTCTGTAAAAGTCTTTTGCCTAGAATTTTCTAACACCAATTTCCTTAAGATGCAGTGATATACGTAGGATTGCTGAGGTTTTATTTCCCAAAACAGACACTAGTGTCGGAACAATAAAGATGACATTTTTTGTATCCTGATTAGAGGTTTGCTGAGGCTTCAGGCACAGGGTCCTTATACACTTGGGGGTAGATGTAAGGATATGCACAAAGTGGTTTGCGGGTGCAAAACCCCCATTATGCTGCTGTAAATCGTCTTTAGACACCATCAAATCTGATTTTACCGGCCGCTAAAAATGCAGTGTATGTAAAGAATGGTGTTCACCTGCCGTTCTGCACCCGCTATCCATTAAATAGCCACCATTAATCCATTAAAATGATATTGAAATGAAGAAAAGGGCATGGAATTGGGTGGGATCTGGATACTAAGCGGGCGCAAACATTATAATGTGATGTAAGGATTTTGCCTTGCACTTAGGCAATTGCTAACACTTCAGAAACTTTACATCTCTTCTTACAAGGTGCATTGTAGAAGAGAGTAACTAAGAGCTGCATAAAAGCACACACCTGCAGAGACCTGTCATTGGCTTCAGGATGGCTGCTGTGGTACACTTCCTGATGCTGCCACACTTGGCTCTTGTTGAGGAGAGGCAGGAACACGTTCGGAGGAGAAGGGCAAGACGAAGAAGACCTTGTATATTCAATCCCAGGGTCACTTTGTTTGAGATGCTGGAGGATGTGGTGCTAAAGCGTTATTGTCTCACTCCGCAGGTCATCCTAGACCTAATAGCTGAATTGAGGTATGAGCTAGACCCCAGCTTCAATCTAGGGACCACTATCCATGCACATGTGAAAGTGCTGTGTTCTCTGCACTACTTAGCCTCTGGTTCCTTTCAGACCACAGTTGGAATGTCTGGAGGGATAGCCCAATCCACCTTTTCCAAGGTGCTAGGCAAACTTCTGGATGTCATGCTAAAAAGGGCAGGCCAATACATGTCATTTCCTAATGATACTAGCATAACATGTTGCCTGAGGCTTTTCCAAACAACTCAGTTTTATGCTTAGTGTCCTCAGCCGTAAGGACTCTCAGCTCCTACATAGGGCACAATGAAAAATAATTGCCTGGCTGCAATCCAATTAGAATTTTGCATCTGCAATTATTTGCACTGCGTCTACTCCTTGGTTCATTGGATGGATTATTTCAAAGTGTAGCTCGGTTTGTTTGAAAGCATATACAGTATGAGTGCTTTTAGACTTTTAGAGTTTCTTTTAACCAAACTGAGGCCAGGATTCTGATTATAATAAAATAACAATGATTAAGGGACAGGCCTATTTTATGTTTCTTGGTTGTTACTGTGTGTTTCAGTCTGTGGCGAATCACAATAGTGTAGCTTTCTATGTGAATGAAGGCAAAATAAAAATAAAAATCTTTACCCATTAAAATGGTGTTGCAAACATATTTGAAAGATCCATTTCAAAGAAAGTAATAGTCTGTGTAATATTAACATTAACTGGTAATAGGTAAGATTTAGATATTCGTGAATGGGGCACAAAACATGATAATAGGAGATTCAATCGGTTCAAAGTCATTTCCACTTCCATTTCCACTTTTTTAAAACAACAATTGAAGCAGTTATGCAGTTTCTAAACCAATGAAGTATGATTAGGGAAAGTCTTTAAAACATTTTAGTATCTTAGAAGTGCAAATTAATTCAAACACAATACTTCACATAACACCAAAGGATTGTTGTGCTTCTTACCACTGTAACTCTCATCACAGTCTGGTGGAATTAACAGTTCATTAAAGATCTGTCGCCCCTACCTCTATCAACAACAACAACAACAATAGGTAACACACTCATGAACCAAGTACGCTATTAAGTTAATACTTAAACTAACTAACTTATATAAAAGTCATTAAGGTATAAAATATGTCAGACAGCAATTTACAGCGGAGGGGGGGATAATCACAATTGTCAAAGTTTGGTTTTCAAACATATGGTCCTGGGTCCCATCTTTTACTGCAGAGCAAATCACATTCCAGAAGGTGCTCCTGAATTCTGCACAATAAGTGGTAGTGAGCTTTGAAGGTGGTTCGTGTATTTGGTACAGTCGTCAATCATCAAGCGCTCATGCCAGAGGTTTGAATGGCAGCCACCTATTTATCTTATGCTGATATCTTAGCAACCCATCAAATGTAATGTTTAAGGGAGTATTATAATAATACACCTGGTTAACCAGCTATTAAGACACAATTAGCAAGAGCATTAGTAGCAATTAGCATTTTAAATAAGCACATTATAATAATACATTATTCACCTAAAGCTTTTGCATTATTATTCATCCAGTGATGTGGGTTTGTATGATCCATGTTCTTTTTTTAACCTCCTGCTGATTGTGCAACATCTGTAGGCTGATTGTTCAACACAATTCCTCTCTGCCTCCCCTTACTCGGCACCAAAGCCCCTGCCAGTCAGAAATGCAATGCCAGGGCTAACAGACCCAGCACCTGGGAGACACATTCACAGCTGGGAAGTAATTACATTATTACTTTTATATTCCGTTATGTTAGGTGTGTTATATTAATAAATGCATCATAAACTGTTAATGTTACAAAATTGGACACAAACAAACAAAGCAATTGAGTCCTTTAGATACTAATGTTGTAAAAAAACATATTGCATATTGGGAAAAAAAAGACACACATGGTTGGGAATAAAACTTATTGTGTGGAGGAATGATAGATGATGACTGATGCTGCGAGTATGGAGAGCTACTGTTCTCTGCATTCTAGGTAGCGAGGGTGAGGCGTTAAAAAGTACTGCATTGGTCATTACACAATGCAAATATGTACATCATTTGTGTACTGCAACACTGTACCAGACATCATCATTTCAAAATGATCCGATTTGAATTGAAACATTGTATTTCAACCATGGTATGTGTAATTATTATCTGAGACACAATGTTGACATTTTTAAAAAAGGGGGTATTGAAGTACTCTGGTTTGAAAAGAGGCAGTTAATAACACATACATTAAAAGCCACCACAAAATAACAGAGAAACAGTTATACATTTTATAAAACAATACAGAGAGAACACTAGATAGTGCACACACCTTATAAACTCTGAGCTGCATTCAAACCAGTCTGCCTCCTTACCTGGGGAGGAGGTTCTTTCAGTACAATGCTACAGATAGGACTGGATAGATACACCAGCTCTTTTTATACAGCAGAATGTGAATGAATGAATGAATCCATTTTTATTTTTTATATAGCTCCTTTCATGATGAACTTAAAAGTAATATACTTACATTCAATCTAAAACAATAAATAAAATAAAACAGTGAATACAATATGAATTGCAACTTTACAGATTAAAAGCAAGACTATAAAAGTACGTTTTTAGTCATACTTTAAAAGTAGCTACCATTTAAGTTTCCTTAACATATAATGGTATTTCATTCCATAGTCTCTGTGCTACAAAACTAAAAGCTCTGCCTCCCAAGCTGTTTCTGTGTACCCCTGGGACACAAAGCAAACCTAGATCCTGTGATCTAAGGGATAGACATGGAACATATGGATTCAGAAATTCCTGAAGGTAATTTGGCGTAAAGCCTTTTAATGACGTAGGTCAATAACAAGATCTTGAAATCAATTCTGAACCTAACAGGAAGCCAGTGAAAGGAGGCTAGTACAGGAGTGATATGTTCACTCTTCCTTGTTCTAGTTAGAATTATAGCTGTAGCATTTTGATTGGATTGAAAAGGGGTCAAGTATCAAAGGGATTATGAAGAAGTTATGATGCAATTTTTATGATCATGGTTATCAGAAAAGCTGATTCATCCAGCAATTATCGTGCTGCTGAAAAATTAGTGTCACCTAAACAACACAGGTGGGGACAAAACAACTGCTATTGACCGCCCACTCAGAGGAAATCGTTTTGTGGACTGTGGGTTGTCTGTTTCTTAATTTCCTTGCTTACCTAACGAGTAAGTAAATTTAGGAGGGTTTACAACAAACGTGTCTGTGTACTGAGGTGGACATCGTTTGTGTTTTATTTGAGGTGGGGGTGCCTGACGATTTTGCAGTGATGCACATTTGTCACGGTACTGCTCTGGAACCTGTTAATAATGGGTAATTAGGCATTCTAGCTAGTTATCATCCCTTTGTTTATAATATCCAGGTAACAATTTGTTATAAAGATTAATTTTCATGTCATACAGACTGACAAAAAAGGTGCATCTTCATATCTTACACTCTTTACAATTACAGATGGTCCTTTATTTTTTTAGTACAACATTGAAATGTTTATTTTACATCTTTTACAAAAATCATTTAATTTATTAACAGATCATGTTAAACATGCGGGGTTTGCCATGCCATGTTTTGGATGACATACGGACCAGCTGATAAGAAGCGAAAGTCTGTTAAGTATTCAACATGTAGTGTTTTCATCCTCTTATGAACTCGTGAATAATCCGGCCTTAAAGTAAAATTAACGTTTTGTTTGAGGTAGAATATAAGAAAAGTATTATTGCTTTCAATTCATGCTTTGAGTTAATGAACACTTTAGTAATTGTTTTGTTGTATGTGATTCATACAGATTGATGTGGGTTTTACAAGGCAATTATCGTTCTGCATTTAAAGCTAGACTCCAAATTAGCTGTCTTGATATTAGATAATTCTCATAAGGTTGTCTGGACTCAAAGAGCGTCTTTATCTCGTAAGAGTGAGAATTGCCTTCAGAACCAAAACATCTATATGAGACTGATTTAACGATGCTTTGATTATCAAATACTAACGAAAGTAAATATTTGTGTTACTAACGATACCCCTGTTAAGACTAACCTTCGTCTTAAGTAAGTGTCAGGAATGTGGTTGTAATCTTTAAAGGAATCTGCCATAGATTGCTCTGGATCGCTAATCAGCTATCAAGAGTGGGGTGTCGTTTATATATTTTTCTTTCTGTGCCGTTTAGTTTAGTTAATTCTACCTTTCTGTATTTTTCCTTTATTTAGTTTTATTTCCAATAAAATTGTTCCTTTGTATTCACTAAAAGCGGTGTCCAGTCTGATTATTTCAATAAAGGTGGGTCCTACATGACTTTTAATTCAAATAAGGTATTATATGATTACAATTTCAAGTAGTCCAAATGCAAATATACCTTGCACACTACATGACATTGTGAATAGTATGGTTTGCTATTTATCAAGTCAAAACGGTCAAGAACTCCCTTTCTGGCTGTACCTTTTTTTTATCACACACTTAATAAAACATAAATTAAGTGTTGTTAACATAGCCATTGTTTCATGTTACAGGCAAATAACCGATTCATATAAATGTATTATTTCTGTATTATAATTTTCAGCCACATTTCCTGGATCAGCTAAATATAATTTGATTTGAATTCATGGTCTTCTACAGATACCAGCTAACTATAATTTGATTTAAATTCGTAGCCCTCTGCAGAGACCCCTATTATTTTTTAAAACATAGCTTTGAAACTCTTGAAATATGTGAAATGAAAACACAGCGAAGCAGCAAAAGATAATTGGATAACTAAATTAAATACAGATTAAATAAAAACTACCTCTAATATCCAATTGTAAAGAAAGAATAAAAATGCATACAAATAAAAATACTCTCAATTATGTTTTTATTTTATTTATTTTATTTTTTTGAGCAGTGGTGCTTTGTCAGGTGTAACATAAAAAAATTAGAAAACATTACTGCTTTTTTAAATTACTGGTTGAGTAAAGCTTCTTAATTAATGGAATATTTTACTTCCACTGTCTGTGAAATAAAATATTCTAGTGCAATTAGTATCTAAAATCAATAATAAGCATTAAATAACTATTACAGTAATTGTTCTATTAATGATTTTTTATGTTTTAGTTACTACCGAATATGATTATAGTTCAGCTAATTACTAGCAACTAAAAACAACACAATGGCTATCAATGTCATTGTAATGAGGTGTTGACAGTTTCCCAAAGGCTATAGAATTTCATGTCATTCTAATTGTCTTCTGAAGTTTAATTATAAAATTCACTAAATTGTAAACATTAACTTGAGCATCAATGCCATATTCTTGACAAGTCAATTTTCCTGTAAATTCAAAAGAGATTCATTGCTAAACTCATAAACCACATGTCCATTGGTTGCTAAAGAAAAACCATTATGATTCTGGTATTATCCATTTCTGTTATGACCATTCCTACTAATTGTCAGTGTCTATTAAATTATCATCGAGTCTTTTACTGAAATGTACAGTTTTACAAAACAGCCTCAGACTTCAAGGTAGATAGAAATCCAATTAAGGATTCATCCTCCCTTCCGGTGTGAGCAGTAGCGTCTGCGGCAATCGTGTAAGAACATCAGGAAAGGACACTGGCTGTTCTGGGGCTGTTGTGGGTTTTTTATTAGATAGTTAGTTAGTTGTGTATTTTAAATGTTTATAATCCTTGACTTGTGTGTATATGTCTGTTGTGACTTTTCATCTGTCAATATGTAAGGTACATGCATAACGATTTCTGTTCAGTTTTCAAGTAGCCTAAAATTACAGGTAGATGAATGCAGTTTTCATTATTGTGCATTTAAATACGTTATAAAATGATGATGGTTCCGTGATTTCATATTGAAGTTCAGTAAAATTAATGTAGCATCAGTGGTGTGCCATCTATGTATGCAACACATGTATTGTATGCCTTGGAATGTATTTTATTTCACAACATTTAAGAATATGATAAATATGTTTATTCTAGAACATTTAAGTATATTATAGTCCTATATACAAGTAATTTGTCCACCTCGGCAGTCTTTACCTCACTGGAAAACATAGGCAATGCATGCTACTGTAGAACTGAATCCTCCTTGACTGAACACATAAGAACATAAGAACATAAGAAAGTTTACAAACAAGAGGCCATTCAGCCCATCTTGCTCGCTTGGTTGTTAGTAAACTCTTGAGTGGCGCGCAAACTCTTGTCGTCAAAATCAAAACGGAAAACTCAGTGAAAAGTTTGTTGATTAATCTGTTTAGTGCAAAAACCGAAATTATAAAAAATGGAAGGCCAAAAACAAAATTGCAAGTAGTAAGGCAAGTGCTTACAGAAAAGCAGGAAGAGCTGAACGGTATTTCAGCGAAGCGGTGTACAATTGTGAATGGATCTGTGGTATTTGGTTTATTGAATCACTATTAGTAACCTACATTATAAGAACATGTTTTTATCTGTCATCTAAAACTTGTTGGATTGCAAGTTCGATTGCTACAAATATCAAGAGCACAATAACTGTGTATACTGCATGATTATTGATTTGTACCGAGATCTAGTGGTATTGTGTTAAACTGTTTACAGTATACTTCAGTTTTGATAGATCAAGGCTGACTGAGAAATATGTCTGGTTTTGGTCTGTGGAAAAGGTGGCAACCCTAATTAGTACGGTTCTCGAGATCAGTTATGTAGTGTGGACAGGGCCTTTGTTCATCGTGCAGAAACTATAATGTCTACTTTTATACTGTTTCTGCCTGAAATACACTACTGTTTATAGTAAATTCAGTGGGGCAATCTAAAGCCTCAAAAACCTGGATATTACAGTGTTGCACATCATTTTATGATATAATAGCATTGCAAATCGTTATACTTTTGTTAAATTTAGCTGAGAATTGAAGAAATATGTTAGTAAAGTACTTTAGCTTAAGTATTGTATTAATTTTCGATCAATTTATATGATTGATTAACCTATTAAGTTTGACCTGTTGTCAGATCAATAATAATAATTAAAAAAACTCCTGATTTTTGTCTCCAGGTTATTATTAGAAGTAATAAGTAAAGAAATAAAAATAAACTACAGGGATATATGTTCTAATCCAAGGCTATTATTGTAGCATGGCCAGGTCCTGTTGTAGGTGAGTCTAGAAAGCATGGGGATGATTTCAGAGAATACAATGGAGATTAAAATGGCCAAGTCAACAGTAGTGCCTGTTACATAAAATATTAGAGGGGTATTTCAGACTCATATTGTGCATAGCACAGTTAGAACATAAGAACATAAGAAAGTTTACAAACGAGAGGAGGCCATTCAGCCCATCTTGCTCGTTTGGTTGTTAGTAGCTTATTGATCCCAGAATCTCATCAAGCAGCTTCTTGAAGGATCCCAGGGTGTCAGCTTCAACAACATTACTGGGAAGTTGGTTCCAGACCCTCACAATTCTCTGTGTAAAAAAGTGCCTCCTATTTTCTGTTCTGAATGCCCCTTTATCTAATCTCCATTTATGACCCCTGGTCCTTTTTTCTTTTTTCAAGTCAAAGAAGTCCCCCGGGTTGACATTGTCTATACCTTTTAGGATTTTGAATGTTTGAATCAGATCGCCGCGTAGTCTTCTTTGTTCAAGACTGAATAGATTCAATTCTTTTAGCCTGTCTGCATACGACATGCCTTTTAAACCTGGGATGATTCTGGTTGCTCTTCTTTGCACTCTTTCTAGAGCAGCAATATCCTTTTTGTAGTGAGGTGACCAGAACTGAACACAATATTCTAGGTGAGGTCTTACTAATGCATTGTAGAGTTTTAACATTACTTCCCTTGATTTAAATTCAACACTTCTCACAATATATCCAAGCATCTTGTTAGCCTTTTTTATAGCTTCCCCACATTGTCTAGATGAAGACATTTCTGAGTCAACATAAACTCCTAGGTCTTTTTCATAGTTCCCTTCTTCAATTTCACTATCTCCCATATGATATTTATAATGCACATTTTTACTGCCCGCATGCAATACTTTACACTTTTCTATAACATCTTCCCTGTTTTAGGATATCTTGAAACAAAACTCCCTCTCTACAGCAGTTACTGCATGTTGTAATACTTAGCTTAAGTGTTATATTACAGTACATGACAGTGATATATGCAGAGGGTACAAAGCTTTCAGTATTTTCAGCTTTGTTTACGGTGAATTGATCATATTTTATCATTTATTTTTGAAGGCTTATTTTGTATTAAATGTATTGTGTACCAATATGTATACATTTTTTAAGTATTTATTCATGGTCACTCAAATTGTGTCTTTTTGAACCACAGGTCTGCTCCACCTGGCTGCATATATGAGTGATTGCACTTTTTTGTTGAGACTTTCACCTCTGCTTACAGCCAATAAGAGAACAGCACATGTAGACCATTGGGCCTACTTATTGTGGCAATTACATCTATGCATTGTAACAGAAAACTATAAAATGTATGTTTCCTGGCTGGAAAGCATACAGAACTAAAAACAAAAATGTACTTTGTAATCATGGTACAAAATTAACACTATTAGGTAAAATATTATAGACTTCTAATAACAAATATTGGGGATCCAAGGTGTCCTTTTGCTTTTGCAAACAGTGCAGGTGCATTTCACTGCCATGATGGTTGAGGGTAGGCAGGTAGATTTTTGATCACAAAGAAATATATTTAATAATTTATGGACAGTTGTAGCCACCAAAAAAAAAAAAAAAAAAAAAAAACATGGGCAAGCAGACAGCCCCTGGTTATCAGTATAAATGTAATTAATTACTTTAATTGACCAATTAAGTAGGTTTAATGACTACGCCAATTTGAAGCTAGTATAACTCCAAATAAAGATCAGGTTTTTTTTAATAATCAAGAAAGGCAAGGGCATAGAGTGAGTGGCGACACCAAAGTTAAAAAATTAGGAAAGTATATAGAAAGTATTAACACATTAAAAACTACTCATAATTTTGTACTCATTTCTACCCATAAATATATTTAACAGTACAAAATAGTTACCACTCAACAACTTAATAGCGAAAATCACTACAGATCTGAACTCTTAAATATAGCAGCAGATAGCAATTTACAAGACAATTCAATCAGGCTCAAAGTATGAGAGGTGAAAGTAACAAAAAGTAAATATAAAGCAAACTCATCTAGTAACAAAATATGAATCTATTAACAACAAAACAATTTCCTCAAGGACAAAAAACAGCATACCTTAAATTGAAATTCAATTCTTTATTTGAGCTGTGTACAAAAAAACAGCTTCCTTTAAATGAAAATTCAATTTACGCAAGGGGGCGCAAGATCTTTATTTAAGCTGTGTGCTTTTGCTCCACAGTTTATTTAAATACATTTTATTTGAACTGGTGCAAGCACAAAGTGTCAATCATTCCCCTCAGCCTCACCCACTTCCATCGAGGAAATCGGGGTTTGCTCTTGCTGTCTGGCGATACGTCCAGCCAATCACAGTTAAATTTAGTTGGAACCCAAAACTGACACAGACGAGTTTTGGATAGCTCCGTGAAGTTGCCCCCGCTACAAACAGCACAAACGTTGAGTCATATATCATTTGCTTGTGCCGGTTTGTGCGGTTGAAACAAACATTGGTGCAGCTATCGTTTTTAAGATCAACGATTATTTTGTTGGGGAGATGTTGTCATGTTTTAATTTTTTTGTGAACTGAGTAAGCAACAACACACGAAAAATACATAAGTGTTTGTTTGTACAGATGTTGGTATACCACCGCAAAATATAATAGGCTACTTGATGTATTTCGTAATACAGAATTATCCCAAAATGCAACAAAACAAGCTTTGTTGTGGCAAAATGTAGTCTAAAATGAATCGCTAATTTGGAAACACATCAGAATGTGAGATGTGGGGTTTAAGTATTTCACTACTGCATCCCATCTAGCCTACCTCTCGTTTTATCTGCCATTTAGTTTGCAGTTGTGTTAAAGTCAAATCAACTATTGCTTTTGCTCTGCTGCTGCTAATAACAACCTTTATGGACAAATAATTGAAAGAACGCCACTGTGATGATTTATTTAGTTGTAGGAAACCACGCAACTGTACGTCCATAAAGTTTATGGTCTTTGGTAATGGCTGTGACTACAACAGAAAAAAAAAATTTAAACCTCTTGTTGCCAAACGTTTATTTTAATAGAATTGTTATCATCAAGATCATGGGAAAAAATATATTATTATTATTTATAGAAAACATAAGTATCTGAATAAAAATGTTTGGCACATAACTGTCACAGGCAATTGTTTATTTTTGGTCAAATTAAATTATATTTTCAGTTTGTATCTATTTCCTTTGAATTTTATAAACATGTCCCTTTTCAATAAATATGATTTATTTTCTTCCATATGCATACATTCAATTAAACCTTAAAAAGGGCCTATTTTATTATGCACTGTTCAATAATATGCATTTTCAATTGGATGTAGAAACAATTATCACACCTGTTTCTTTTGGTTTTTGGTAAGACTGTATAAAGGTTAATAATTAATCAGTATAATAATAGAGGCACATTTCATAAGGAATGCATCAGGTGGTTGTATTTCATAGGACTAAATTATTCTGGCGGGTAGGACCATTCATTTGCTGACGGCGATGGCCATTTTTCTTAGGATAACCCATGATATCCTATGTAAAATATCCCACCTGTATATTTGCCTTTTTTAATGACTTACCCTTATATATCAACTAATTTAAAATATGTAAATCAATATGTGTTGAAAAACTTCTGAATATTTTTTTAATTTCTACAGTTTTACTTGAACTGATTTGTTTAAAAAAAGTGTATGTGTATATATATATATATATATATATATATATATATATATATATATATATATATTGTGAGGAAGGAGCAGTGGCACCTTTAAGAAATGGCGTCACTGGGGAAGAAACTACACAACCCATAGTCCCCAGTGGTGATTAAGAAGGCGGGGTTAGAGGAGTTAAAAGGAAGCGGGGAAGAACAAAGGGGGCTTTTTGTGGGGAACTCGAGCCGGTTGTCCTGGCTGTTCAAGCTTCCAACGAGTATTCTGGTGCTTAGGAAATTATAGTAAGTGCGTTACATTTGAATTCTAGCGATTCTTTAATAGTCTAGCATAGAGCGTTTTTACCAGCTGCAGGAGCAGCGATACTTTAACCGGGTGTGTTGTTTATATGGACGGGACTTGTTAAAAACATTACGTGTTCCCAGCTGCAGGAGCGGCGATACTTTAACTGAGTGCATTGTGTATATGAGCAGGACCCGTTACAAGGGATACGTGTTCTCCAGTCGCTGGTGCAGCAATTACTTGGACCAAGGGTGTTGCGGGACTCAGCAAAATACTGCAAGGGCTACAGCTGCAGGTGCAGCGAGTGTACACCAAGTTACAGTTTACAGAACCAAGTCTGGCTCATACAGACTGGATTACCGGTTGCTGGAGTACGGTACACTTCTAAGCAGGAGGGGTATACATTTGGAAGAAAACCACCAAGCACAGAATCGGGGTGTGAGAACAATCTTTATTATAGTTGAATCCGTCTGGCCTTGCTCTCTTCCAGGCTCACTCCACCAGGGGGAGCCCAACCTGTACTCACCTGTGTTCCAGGTTCACTCCACCAGAGGGAGCCCAACCGATACTTACCTGTGATCCTGGCTCACTCCAACTTACACTCGCCGTAGCACAGAGAGGGAAGAAGTGAGATAATTAGTGGCCCGTACAGGGCAAATGAACGCAAGAGAACATATATTTGATTGTAAATATTGTAAATAAAAGTATGTACCTGAATCAGTGACGTGTTCACTCCCAGTTTGTGGCGAGAGTTACCGGTGCCCAGCAACACCACACTACCACTCTTTTACAATATATATATATATATTGACCGGAGGGTCGTGGGTTCAATTCCAGGTGGGGGACACTGCTGCTGTACCCTTGAGCAAGGTACTTTACCTAGATTGCTCCAGTAAAAAACCCAGCTGTATAAATGGGTAATTGTTTGTAAAAAATAATGTGATATCTGTATAATGTGAAATAATGTATAATGTGATATCTTGTAACAATTGTAAGTCGTCCTGAATAAGGGTGTCTGCTAAGAAATAAATAATAATAAAATTATATATATATACAAACAAAAAAGTTTGTTTCAACGGCACAAACGAATTAGACAATTTTGGTTCAATTCCATTATTGTAGGGGGGCTGAGTGACATCACTCCCCTAAAAAAATTATTGTTAATATCTTAAAAACCATAGCTGCACCAACGTTCGTTTCAATGGTACAAACGAATGATATATGACTCAACGTTTGTGCTGTTTGTAGCGGGAGCAACTTCACGGAGCTATCCAAAACACGTCTGTTGAGTGTCAGTTTTGGGTTCCAACTATAGTTAGCTGTGATTGGCTGAACGTGTCGGCAGACAGCAAGAGCAAGCCCCGATTTCCTCGATGGAAGTGGGCGAGGCTGAGGGGAATGATTGACACTTTGTGCTTGCACCAGTTCAAGTAAAATTGATTTAAATAAACTGTGGAGCAAAAGTACACAGCTCAAATGAAGATCTTGTGCCCTCTTGTGTAAATTGAAATTTCAATTTAAGGTATGCTGTTTTTTTGTTCTTGAGTAAATTGAATTTCAATTTAAGATATGTTGTTTTGTTGTTAATAGATTATTTTTGTGTTTGCATTATATTTACTTTTTGTTACTTTCACCTCTCATATCAAAGTACTATGGCACTTTAGTGAGTTTAACACAAACACCTCAAATCTCAAAAATAATTATTTTAACAAACACAATTCAAATACAAATAAAGCTTCATACCTTTAAATAATACTTCAGAAATAGCAGCATGCAGCGTTTTTCATAGAAACAATACAAACATCAATAAAAGTACCATGTAAACTTCAAATACAACACTTCAAAATAACAGCAAGTTGTGACTTTCATAAAAACGACAGACAAAGCACCATATAACTTTAAATACTGAATTGTAAACACTGCAGTAGACATGGTTTCATTAGTATAAACGTTGCTGAAATACGAGTTTGCAATAAGAGTTTAATATACAATAGTTATATCAACTAAATTTATGGATAGATACAGTGGTCTGACTGGAAATGACATTAGTAGAGTCATGCAACAAATGTGTAAGGGAGGCAGCACCTGTGTTGAAAACTGGAAGAAAGTGGGTGGCAAAGAAAGCTGTGGAGGATGCAAAGGCTGCCCTTTCAATTGGTGATATCATGGGGCAAGTTCAGCATGGAAGAGGGGGTCTTGGTTTCAGTTCAGCTCCTCCTACATGGCACAAGGCAGCCCCAGCTCAACGGAGGAAGCTGGTAGTCAACGAGGTTGGGCCAAGTAGGGAGAATGGATGAGATGGGAGAGTGTGGAACAACGCAACATTGGCTGGCAGGACCTATGGTCAGTGGAACAGAGCAGGATCAGTTTCCTCATCAGGTCAACATATGATGTTCTCCCATCACCACAGAACCTAAACCTCTGGGTAGGAAAGGATCCCTCATGTCCTTTGTGTTCATCACCTGCAACATTAAGGCACATTTTGACAGGATGTAAGGTGGCTCTTAGCCAAGGACGGTTTATTTGGCGCCATGACCAGGTGCTGCGATGTTTGGCCTTAGCATTGGAAGACAAGCGTAACATGACCAATAAGTTGCCACCAGGTCCATTACACACAAAAGACAACATTCCTCTGCCCAGGAGAGCAACCACCAAGTAAAGGTGTTAAAACCAATCCTCGCCCAGGACAACTGGAAGCTGCTAGAGACTGGAAAATGGTGGCAGATGTTGGTCAACGGCTTATTTTTCCACCTGAGATTGCCACCACTAACCTTCGACCAGATATTGTCTTGTGGTCTGGATCAGCACGTCTTGTCCACCTGGTAGAGTTAACAGTGCCATGGGAGGATGCTGTAGATGAGGAGTATGAGAGGAAGAAACTGCGGTATGCTCAACTAGCCTCTGAAGCGGAACAGCGAGGATGGAGAGTCCGGGTTTACCCAGTGGAGGTGGGTTGTCGAGGATTTGTGGCACACTCTACAACCCGTTCTCAGAGAGTCGGATTCAGTGGCCAAGAGTTGCATCGCACAGTGAAGAACTTATCTGAAGCAGCAGAGAAGAGCAGCAATTGGCTGTGGTTGAGACGGAAAGATTCTGGCTGGGGATCTCAAGCACAATAGAAAGAAAGAAACGCTGATGTACGGGTAAGTAAGCTGGGCTGAGTTGAGTGGGGGACGGAGGGGGGTGATGCTGGGATGCCAGAATTACCGTCGAGCCCTCTTGAGGTGTCGTGGGCTAATCGACGAAACACCGAGGATGGAAGGTGCCCACTTGAAGACCCCAGAGATGTACCCTACTTCACTCAATCCAGACAGTTGTCATGCTGATGCGCTGGGGAGACCGCACTGTGGTTGATCCCCGGAGCCAGCATCGCAGCCGTTGTGTGTGCTGATGTGCCAGGGAGGCAAATAATCTGATCCCTGGAGCCAGCATTACACTTCAACCATCAACACCAGACAGAAGGATATCTACATCATCATATGGAAGGAAATGCAAATGGACAGAGACACAGATGGATCACATTAGTTTACTGTAAAGTCTTAGTTGGTGCTTATCTTGGCGAGAGCCGAGTTCAAATCAGCATGAAGTTTTAACTCAACCCTACCACACGGCCTGCAGTCCCCGTTTCCCCATACACTCAACAACAGAACCGCAGTTTATTACTAGTAGTAGTTATGGTATTTGAAAGGGCTAACAAGTGCACCAATTGATTACAAATTTAGACAATCAGGTATTGAGGTATTACTGTAAAGCAACTAGACTTACAGCTATTTATATTAAAGATAAATAAATAAATACTGTACATATTTTCACAACCAGTTTCATACACTAATACACACATGATTAAAACGCCGTCACTATTATTATTATTAATACTATGCGTAACACTCCCTCACTCCCCCTTCTCATATATTGAATGGTTTGGTCCAGAATCAGCTCGTCTCACTGTCCTATTGCAGCCGCTTAAGAGCTAATGAGACTGAGGTTTTGAAACGCTTGCAAAAAAAGATTTGTAAGGCCACAGGTACCCTTTATTTGTTTGTTGCAATTGAGTTTTATCTTTTAAATAAATGTTTTGCTTATTTTATCTGCATTATGTCTTATATATGGGTCTAAAAATAAGAACTGTTCCAATTATTACATCTAATTGTAAAATGCTGACACCTCAGCACAGTGTTAATAAAGGTTCCCGTCACCTCTTTTTTTTCATTATTTGTCGCAAGGCTTATTTATATGGGTTATACACATATGTATCTCCATATATTATCGGAGTAAAACAGTTGAATATTCTACATGTGAAGTACGGAAGCAGTGCTCTCCCTAACAAGGAGAAGTGGGGGGGCAGCGCTCCCCCGCGACCCCCCAGCACTACACCCCTGGATAGACAACGAGCACGCAAATCAATAATAAAAAAGACACTGGTTCTGCAGCTTTAAAGCAGCCGTTAATACACAAGGGGATATTGCACATAGATCCAAACAAACTACCAAGGTGTAAATATAACTTTAACTTGAAACGGCAATAGTCGAAGAGAAGTTATTACGATATGTCTTTCAAAGTTAGAAAAGACCACTTTCCTGTTGTTTAGACTCGACCTATACAAAACAGCTACACCAGTCTGAGAGCATGAGGATTAATTTACCAAACCACTCTAATATCCCTTATGAAAAAAAAACTACTTGATTACTACTGTTATACTACTATTTAGAAGTAACCATGTAGTAACCAGTGGTAACTAAGTAGTAATTGTGTAGTAACATTACTAATGAAA
Source organism: Acipenser ruthenus (assembly GCF_902713425.1). Taxonomy (NCBI): domain Eukaryota; kingdom Metazoa; phylum Chordata; class Actinopteri; order Acipenseriformes; family Acipenseridae; genus Acipenser; species Acipenser ruthenus. Next base: position 87,164,064 of record NC_081190.1, on the reverse strand, counting down.
AGGGTGTAGTAGTGTTTGTGTAGTAATGGGCAGGACATCAGTAGTACTGTAGTCAGTAGTGTCTGTGTAGTGTGCTTTACTACTTGAATTGAGTAGTAAACAAGTAGTCATGTTACCACACACAACAGCAGTTTTATACTAACATGACTACTAACTTAGGCTACTACACTGGTAGTAAAGTACACTATACAGCCACTTTAATTTCTAAAATTAGGCAGTAAAGAATTAGAAGTGGTTTAATTGTTATGGCATAAGGACCCCATCACTAACATGATCAATTCATGAAATATAACTGAAGTGACAACCTGTACAGATTAAGCTAACATGTAGGAGGTAAAATATGTGCAATGAAATATTAAATAAACAAAAGCATTTTTTTAAAAAAACTGAGACATGGTAGTTAGAGAATTTTATTGTCGTTTACAACTATTTAAATATACAACAAAAACAGTACAGTAACACTTTAAAAAAATAGTTATACGAGTTGTATTATACAACAGACAACAGTCATTAAATAAAGTAATTAGTGCAAACATGTTAAAGGCATTTTTTCTAATATAATTTATAAACATTGAATGACAGTTTATTACAATGTTGCGTGTATCCCTTGACTTTGATGTTTTTGGTTTATTCTGTTCACTATGTTTACACGCAAGACGTATTTTAAATTCCATTTGGATTTGCAAATAATCAAGAAAAGATGACTTCATGTTAACAGTATGTCTGCTGATTTGGATGTCGGGGTTCCATTTCTGAGAGCAGCGGGAGCTCTTGCCATTCAGCTCAGCGAAACCAGGTACACTGATGCAGAGACCAGGATAAGCGCTGACAGATCACTACGGGAACTCAGAACGTATTTGCCAGGGATCAGAGACTTATATAGTATATGTGTATATTGTATTTTATAATATTTTATTTTTCCAGCGTCACTAAATGTGCCAGGGTTGACTAAATCTGTGCACTTCTTTATTATTAATAATTCACGTTTGCTGAGCGTGTTATGATTTATTCCTTACTAATAATGTCGGCAAGCAAACCGGCAAATAAATGCCACTGATGGACAATCCTGGATCTCTACAGTAAGCAAAATTGAGTCTGTCTTTTGTGAATTTGGCAATGGAATAACAAATGCTTCCTTGTCTATTCTAAAAAAAAAAAAAAAAAACATATTTACGGAAGATATCTTCTGGTTTAACAGTAATGTAGGATTTCTGAGTTTCAACTTATTTAAAAATGGAATCCGACAAAATAGTGAGTTCAACATGTTTGCATAGTTGTCTTTTGCGAATTGATAACGTTTCCAAAATAATACATGTTTTTAGTTTGCAAGTAGATTGGACAAACTCTCCCTGCAGTGAGGTTTTAATGCCAGCAGATTATATATTATTCCAATAGAACCATTTTCAAGCTGAATCACTAAATTGTTTCTACGTGTTGTTCTTGTATAATTTACTGATGTGAATAGGGTTCCCTGACACTCAAACCTGTCATAAAACATCGCTGTAGCATTGTGTATGCAATTTCCAAACACATTTTCACATGCTATTCTATGTTCATGTGTCATGGACTTTATTTGTGCTCTCCCTGAACCATAAATATTATGTGGTAACTCAGCTCCATTTTGCCTATTTGTTCTTCCTTGTAAACGATTATACAGAATCTTGCTGTCACTTTTGAAAAATGGGAGAAGCACTGAAGCTTCCTGTAACAGTTTTCTTTTTAAATTTGTGATGATGCATATCTAGTTCCATTGAAGAAAGATACCAAGGAACCATTATTTCCTTCAAAAGAAAAAGTTGAGGTTGCCCACAATGGACCATGGTTCCTAACACTTTGTGTGAGATGGGTTAGTTGGTGGACATTGAATGTTACGTTCTCTTTATCATATAAGTCTTTCATCTGCACAACACATTTGCATAAAGCTAGGTGAGCAGTATTAATGTAACAAGTTTCTATCATTTCCTGGGTCAGTATATGAATCGCAAAAGACAAAAGGAAAAAGTGTCTGAGGAAAGCACTGGGTAGGATTGCATGTAGTGTAATAAAAGCATAGAATAGAAGAAATGCCCTCCATTCTGACCGTCTCCAATATTTCCTTTGTGTGATGGACCGTGGGAGACGTGTTTTTTCCGATGGAGGTGTTAGTTGGACTAATCGAGCATTACCCCTAGCAGCACACTATGTAGACAGTCTGGTACGAAACCGTTGACAACATCAAACAATGGTAAGGTCATTAAAGGGTTAGGACCTTTCACACCACATACTGTGTCCCTTTTGTTGTAAGCTTCCATGCTTCCATGCTTCCATAGCATATGCAATTTATTGATGATGGCTGCGAGATGTAGGCTGCAGCTCATCAAAACAATAACACTGCATATGTCCATCTCCTTTAAAAACCGATTCACCGGGATGTAAACACCAGTCAAAACCATAAGCACCATTAAACTGTATTGTGTTTTTTAAAAGAGGCCTTGCTACTGCATCCGCAAAACAAATTAAATTAAAGACTCTTGATTTATTTGTGTTATCATGTACATCTTTCCAACAAAAACCTTCTAAAGCTAGGTGTTGACATTCTTTCACGTAAGGTTTTAAGAAGGTATTCATGTCTGGCTTTGTTGGAACAAACCACAGAGCAGTCAAAATTATATTTTGTCGTCTAGTTTTGGGTGGCAGTTCAATTATTTGTGTTTGCAAAGGCCATATTGAATAATTGGATGATTTAAACACTGGAACACCATCACAGTTCCACAGGATGGTAAGATCATCTTTTGCTAGCTTACCCTAAGACACTAATTTCTGGTATACTAAACCATCCATAATATCACATATTTATCATTTGACTGAATGGTTTTAGTCCTAATTTTTTGGGACACATCTGGCACACCCAAAATGTCTTGTAATTGTTCCTGCAGTGGCAAGTATAAAAATGAACCATTTTTAGACTCTTCTGATTGTTAAAAGGATGTGCACATTCTGTACATTCATTTATACCAGTGTTATCTATATATTCCTGGCAATGACTACAATAATAATGAACTTTCTCCATTAGTTAGCATTGCCCCAGGGTAGACTGGGTCATCTGCATTGTTTTGTTTCTGTGGAATAAAACTAATAGAACTTTAAATTGGAGTAACAAAATACTATTTTTTTTTTTTTTTTTAATAAAGCATAATATATATACTGTATATATTGAACATATATATATTGAAATATTGTTGAACAAAGTTCAGAAACACAAATCGAGGACGTAGTTGAAATGGTATGAATTTTTTTTTTACACACACACACACACACACACACACACACACACACACACACACACACACACACACACATATATATATATATATAAAGTAACTCAATCATTTTTCTTTTAATGACTACAGTGTTTCACAGGGATCAGAAACACTACAACTCTACAGACATGAGTGATAATCTTTTATGTCCAGTATTGTTTTATACTATATTGCTATTGTATTTTATTATGGGGGAGGTGGAAGGGGAGGGGGAAGGGGAGGGGGAGGGGGAGGGGGAGGGGGAGGGGAGGGGGAAGGGAATGGAAGGGGGGGACTATTCGCACAAAAAAAATAATAATCAAATACAAGAATAGTTTGTTCATTAGCAAAATAATGTTGGCATAGGTGTAATTTTGCAGGCCAAGAAAATTAGGCTTCACCATTTCGGATCTAAACATATACGTTTGATTTTGTCAGTTATATATTTTTTTTCTTTTTTGCTAACTGCTCGAGGACAGTAGCCACCGTTCTAATAGAATGTTTCATTGTTCTTGCGGCCAGCTAATCTCCACCACTTTAATTGCTTGGCCCGGTAAACTACACCTGGGCAACAATGTTAATAGTTCAACATCTTTCACAATACCTCAGATTTGGCCAAAAGGTAACTGTTTAAATGTCACTTCCTTTTAACTTTCCTGGAGTCACTACCATGTATTTATTTATTTTGGAAGGTTACTTTCAGCGATGACAATTTGGATTCTAGGCATGTACTGCAGAATAAATTTATTATAATTAATAAAGAAAATAGACACCTCAGACAAGAGAACGCACAGCTGAGGCAGGCATTAGGAATGTTTGAAAGTAAGTACAGTAATACTTGTCCTTTGTCATTTATTTGTTTATTTAACTTTGTCTCCACTGCAGCATACTTTCTCTATAGGGCCAGTACATAACAATATGCATGATAACTACATGTACAAATGAACAGAAGTAAATTCCACAAAATCCACCGCAAGATGTACCGCACACTAAAAAGGTAAATCTTTTGAGCAGAGTTGTATGCATTTTTGTTTTGATTAATTTGGTCTTATTCTTTTAGAACAGACAAAACATTAGTAACATAACATTACATACTAATTTGATATATATATATATATATATATATATATATATATATATATGTTATGCAGATTGACATTGGTGCAGGTATTTTCACACCAGAAGCTTCCGTAAGGTATTGTGACGATAGTAAATACTGCAAACTTACAAATGCGCTACTAATTTTCTCGAAGGATGAACTTGCCCAGTCAAGTTTGACTGGAAAGTCGTGTAACATCCAAAAAAAAACACTCAAAAAAGCAGCTGGACCTCCAAAAAACTGGAGGCAGTAGTTGGTAAGTAATTATTAATCTTAAACTTTGTACTGCTCACTTATTTTGTATTTGCTTACTGATCAATTTCAATTACATATGTTTATTGCTTTTATTTGGAATCGGCAAATATTTTACCCCATTTTTTTTTCTCCAAATTTAGCATGACCAATTGTTTTTAAGAACGTGTCTGACTGCTGCAGCCATGCAGTGACTCGGGAGAGGCGAAGACAAGTACTGCCTGCTTTCTTTCACTCTGCAAATCGACAGTGAAGCCAACCAGACCTGTGTTTTTTTTTTCTTTTAACACTGCCTGTTGTAGTTATATTAAAAAGATTAATTCGTCACACTAGCATACCAACAGTCGCTATAAGGGAAGGTGAGAAGTGAGTTGCCTTGTCCAACCTGTCTATAAATTAACCAGTAACAAATGCTTTTTTTGTTTTTCCAGCCTACATCTCAGAAAAATGTGGAGCAGCAAAAAATCAAATAATAAAAGTAATAAAATCTAAACTTAATTATGAAGACAAATTGGCAAAACAATGCCATGAAAAAAGAAAAGCACCATAAATCTTTTTTTTTTTTTAATTATTAGGCCTATTTAAAATATCTAGCCTATGTAAATGTATGTTTTAATAATTCAATAATATTATCATTTAAAAATTGTCATTGTTAACTGCCAATTTTTTTAATTATTTGCTTATATGTTAGGGAAATTAAAAATATTAATTAATGATTTACCTATTATTTATTAATGACATACTAAATGCTAAGAACACTAGAAGACTTATTTAGTTTGATTGTTTTTGTTTTGTGCATTGTAATTATTTGTTAGCAACTCTATTCATATCTGTTATTGTTTTGTTTTTAGAGATATTAGAAAATACCCTCCAAAATTATGTTTTTTTTTAATATAAAAGAATATGTATTAAGTAATACTACTGTAATTACCCTTTTGGTCTTAATAATACTATACTTACTGATACTTTCTGTTTTAGGTATTGTAGTTACCATTCCAATACTTACAAAACAGTACTTTCTGTTTCCAGAAAGCTTTTTTTTTTTTTTGCTTCTCAGTGGCTTTGTACGACTCTTTCCATGTAAAGACCATTGAAGACGTATGACAATGCATCAATTAAAGAAGCTGATGGAGGGTCTGAATATGTGTCACATCAGCTCAGAGTTTGTGGTTGTTCCTCAGTACCTGCACCCCTGAGTGTAATTAGCTCCTATTCTCTCTGAAAAGTTGTCCATTGTAAATTGTTTCCTGCTGATCTTCCTCTTCTCCAGGTAAAGGATGTGTCGTAAAGGCCCCATAACAGTGGCTGCAGAGCCGGGTGAGCCACCCGACCACTTAGGTAAATGAAAAAAAAAAAACACTCTAGAAAAATATACGGTCCTTTGCTGTGACGTCTCCGTTCAGCCCCCTTCAGAAACCCCCTCCCCCACAACACCACGGAAGATACATTTTAAAACAAATGGTGGGAAACTGAATTAATTGAGAAACTGTAACGTTTTCAACAATAACGTTGGAAACCTATTCTAATGACTTTGATTTTGACCGTTTGCACACACAGCTGCTTATGATGCCTGAAGATTGCTTCCAGAAGTTAACAAACTGCTCCGCTGGTATTGCACAATAGCGGTGACCACAGCACAGCAGAAAGGTGCTTTTCATCTCTTTGTTGCATAAAAAAATATTTATAATCAAAAATGACACAGAACAGATTTAATGACTTGATGTGTGGGTGTAGCCATAAGGAACCCCTCGCCTGACAGATATAACCTCAATTGCATCAGAATTTGCGCAGAGAAATACAAACAGACAGAATTTCTTTCGAAAGTATTTTCGCTTTCATTCTATTGTGTTCCAAATAACCATGTTAAGTATCGTAGTGAGTAACCTCTCTACGATATTATTCAAATGTCCAATTTTAAATATTTGCTGTTGTATTATATAAACTTTTCACTAGGTAAGTTATTTAAAATTTAATTTACCATATTTTTGGTTAAATACAAATGTAATAAATTTAACATAATGCAACACAACCTACTATTTCAAAGCAGGAATTGTTAAAATAAACTTAAACCTTAAGTTACCATCTAATAATGTAATCCAGCCGTACCACCTTAAATGTGGTGATAGTAGACTACTATATGGAGAAAATATATGCCCCCCCCCCCCCACACTTCAAGTGCCACTCCGCAGCCTTTGCCCCATAGAGCTACGTATGGTTGACTTAACTCATATACTGTACATCTTTGTAAAATAAAATTCTAATCACAAACAGTATTTTTGGTTAACCCTTCTGATATTAGTATTTCGTCGTATATGCACTGAAAGGTTTGTTCTATACATTTAAAAAATACTTTTGTGTTATTTATTTCATTAAAGCACAAGCTACAGGTAGTGGACAAAAAAATGGAAACACCAATGTAAAGTCACTTAATAGGGCGTTGGGCCACTATGGTACCCCGCTCTCTGGAGTTCTCGACAGACCGTTTTTGATGAAACTGGCTGCTCGTGCCCCAGGTTGAAATTTGCAGTCAATTGATCTGCAGTTGCTCGCCTGTTTTGCCTTGCACTTCAAATTAATGCACGGATATCACAATCCTGGAGTATGCGCTTCCACCCACTGTTGCCCTTTGCTGATGATGTCTTTCCCTCGGAGTTCCATGCCAACATCACCTTAGACACCATTGCTCGTGAAACATCAGCAAGTTGAGCTGTCTTGGTCACTGAAGCTCCTGCCAAACGCGGAAAAAAAAAAAAAAATCTTTGTATTTTGATGTTTTTTTTTCTTCAACACCGTTTAACACATTTACATACGCACCAAGCAAGAACACTTATTAATGCCCATAACACTGGCGTTTATGAAAAACGGGACATAAAATAAAAATATTTAAACTTAAATATTGTCCTATATATTATAATAAAGGTTTGTACTTACTCCCTCGCCATTCTCGTATAATCCTCATCAGCTGTTTTTTATTTTCATGCGATGCAGTTTGCCTAAACCCAATCTAAACCGAGAACGTTTTTTTTTTTTTTAAATGCAAGTGTTTTATTTATTTTTTTCAGACAAATACATAACTACGGTAATGCATTTATTAAAAAAAACAAAGTAATCTAAATAATGTCCTCTTAGGTCTAGTACTTCACACTCGCTCCAGTGTGTACTGATGTTGGACTTACCGGCAGTTGAAACAAGAGCGGGTCAGCTCAACAAACTAGACCGATAGGCTACAGACAGTAGAATGTCAGTGATTATACAAAGAAACTGAGTGGCAGGAATTTCTGTCAGTCAATGTTCCGGAGACATTATTTGCCCGGGGACTCAGTACCTCATCTGGGGACTGTCTCCAGAAAACGAGGACGTATGATCACCCTAACCAAAAACCTTTGGCGGGCTATATTGGCAGATACAGGACACTTTTCTGATAAGCTGACAGTTTTCAAGAAACAGTGTTAGATAGTGATGCTAGTTGAAGAAGAAGAAGAAGAAGAAGAAGACAAAACTTTTTCACTGTGGTGTCTAATTTCTACACACACAATCAAGTACTACACCTCAGTAAATTGTCCAGCCATGGTATTGCTTAATTAAAGGAATTTGTTAATCAATGGGGTTCCTTATTTTAGTGCTCAGGTAGCAACCTTACTATTTGACCAAACTGGAAATCCTAAATAGATCAGGCAACTTTTTTGGTAGTTTAACCCTTTGCGGTCCATTTATTAATTGCGCGTCAGGCACGCCAGGTCTAATTAATTTTCACACGCGCAGTTAATTTTAGACGCGCTGTTTAAAAGTATTTTTTTTCACAGTCAAACGGGTTTAAATGGCCCTGCATATCAACAAAGCACTCACTAGGCATCTCCAGCCCCGTCCCACCCTTTCGTTTGCTATAGCGTTCACCTATGTAAGAAATAAATAATAATAATAATAATAGTCGTACATACCGATTGATCATCTCCGGATCACTCGTTTTATCACCAAACTCCTCAATAATGCGATCCAAGTCATTATTTTATTACTATAACATCTCAAAAAAGCTCTGCAAATGTCTGTGTTTTCTGTGCACTGATTCAGTCAGCCAACTTGTTTACTTACAACCTCCCCCGTTATCTGATACCTGATACCATGTATGACTAATCATGAGATACCCCTTTTTGTTTTTTTGGGGGGGTTTTTTTCGACTTGTCTCGGCTCCTGTCGCTCCCACTCGGCAATTGAATGGTTTTCTCGGCTTTTTCCGGAGAAAAAACGACTAAACACCCGTTTATTGCGTTGCTATAATGATGTCGAACCCAGTCCGACAAAGGACCTGTGAGGAATAATTGCAATGTCGGACCCAGTCCGACAATGGACCGCAATGGGTTAAGATACAATGGAAAAATACAATGTGATATCTACTGCGGGGAGGCTGACAGCCCAGGGAAGCTTTGTGAAGACCACAAATACAAAAACTGCTTCCCAGTGTTCTTCTGGGGAGGCTTGTTTTGCAATTCCTAGTCTGACCTGGTCCCACCCATGAAGGATTGGCTAGTCTATCAATTTTCTTGTCGCCCCATCCCCCAAAAGCTATGTTAATGAGCATATATTTCTGACAGTGGTTTAATACAAGAAACCTTTGTCAATACAATATTTAGAGATGTATATGTAGCACAACAAGATATCAACTGGTACAAACCGAAGGGTAATGGGTGGTAATGGTTTAAAATCATTAAGAGCACCCAGTGGTTGGCATACAAAGACACACAATAATGTATTTATTTTAAATTAATAATGTACATGTAAAGCCTTTGACAAGAAAGATTGAAGTGCCTTATTAAAAGTATGACTTATCAGTGATTCCCCTACACTCTATGTCTGAGTGTTCCACTTGCTGTTTTCTATACCAGGTATGTCTAGATGTAGCCTAACTGAAGGTGCGCTCTTTCTGTATATAACAGTGAGTCTGATTAGCTAGTCAGCAACGCTTGGCAGCAAGTCAAGCACTGTGCTTCCCTTATGGCGTCGCGCGAAAACACTGCTGGTATTCCAAAGTGAATTACAATACAGGAGTAACACAGCTGTATCTGAATCAAGAAACATATTTACTGTGTCAATGTTTTTAAAGACTTGCAAGAATGTGAAATAAATTAAAAAACACCTTTTACATGTCGTGTGTGTATAAATAAATCACTGATTTAAGACTCCACACTACCTTTTTCTATACTGCGATGTCGTGGTAGAAAAGTCTCAGTTAAGACTGCTGCATTGTAAAAAAAAACTAAATTTCCCTAGTTTTGTGGGTTTGTGTCACAAACCTTTAAAGTTTTTTTTTGCAATGAATGTTAATTAAATTTGTGGTGGGCCTGCTGTTTTTAATGATAAGGATTTTTTCAACACACATATTTACAATAACCTTTAATAATAAAACTGTTTTTTTGTTTAAAAACACTGAATAAAGGGGGGATGTTGTATCGGCCTTTCTAACTTGAAGCATGTAATGAGAGACTGCATTGTAATTGCTTCAGGCCAGCTGAAAGTAAATGAATTATTGATCATTATTTTACTCTTTTTCTGTTCTTACATACCCTTACGAATCCTTTAAACATCCCTCATGTTAGTACATTTCCTTTATCAAATATTCATGTGGGAGCAAATTCATGGAGGGTTACTACTTAACACCTCATTAATCAGAGCACTTACTGAATTTCGGTCATTTTGTGCCATGATTACAAAGTCCATTACACGCATGTTGTCTTATTCACTTAAAAAGTGATTTGGATTACCAGAATTTCTTATTAGATTTCTCGCAATCAATATTGGATCAGAATCTGTATATAACACCACTAAAGACAAAGCCAAATAAAAAATGGCACTGCTAATTAGTCTCATTATAGCTTTATTGGAATCACGTCGCTGTGGACCTGTATTGATTAGTTGTTAAAATGTTGTCAGTTTGATCTTGGGTGGTGCTTAAGAACTATTAATGGAAAATCAATCTTAATGGCATGGAGGAGACAAATATTTAAGTTACAATACTAAAGCCTTACTGTATTTAGTGAATTTTTGTCTGAAATCACATAACTAAGATAATGAAATAAATAACAGCATAAATCTAATACAAATTCAGAAAAATTGGCCTGTAGTTTGCGCAAGGATTTTTGTCGTCCTAGGCAAACGAAATTCTGCCACCCTCTCTTTTCACTCTTTTTTTAAATGTATATATATATATAATGTTGTGTGGTTGTATATAGTTGTATACATTGTTTGTGGCATGAGGTTTATCTTCCAGAAAGAAAGCCAAAGAACACTGATGAAGGAAGAAATCAAGCTACCCTGCCAACTATCAGTATTTATTATTATTTATATTTTCTGTTATGAACAGTATAAAAATGTCTGTTTGTGGGACATCAAGGCATATTTATTGAAATGTAATGATTCTCATGCAGTATATTGCTCTGATACCAAAGATAAATGTCTTGCGTATTGTGGGAAACTGTGGTGTGCACCGTGTTCCAACACCAAGCCAGCCAAATAGTTCATTTTGATGGAAACATTTAACACCAGTACAAAAGTCATGAATTCAGTAGACATTTTAAATTCCGAACTAACCTTTTGATATATTTTTTTTTGTGACAAAGGTCATTTTAAGAAATATTGTCATTCTGATGGTAGAAAGCTTATCGTCCAGGTTTTTTTTTATCAGTTTCAGCACTAGATTGGATTATTGCAATTCATTGTTCATATGATTTAAACCATTTTTAATCCTTGCTCTTTGGTAATACTCATTATGAGGGTTCATTTTCCCTGATGTGCCGAATAATGAGTATAAATGAGTATCCATAACAAGTAATGTGACTGTACCATATAAGTATAAAGCAAATTATAATTATTTTGTACATTGTTATTTTCTTTTTCTTTTATACAATCTGCACCTATAGTATAGTACTGAGATGTTCCATAAAATCATGGTGCTTATTGAGGCACTGTTATTTAAGTGAGATTGAACTCAGCTAGTACTTAGGCCATCATACTTAATTTTATGTGATACCTGCAACCAATTTTGGAGAAGGGAATAAAAAACAAGATAAAATGTGTGTTTCACTTACTTAATTAATACAACAGGAAGACAAGGGTTCATATTCACAAAGCATTTACCATTGTGTCCCGTTTCTAAAAAGAAACTCAAAATCTTTCTTAAGCGGCATGTAACAGGAGTAAAGGGGGTGCAGGTATCCACTGGGAGACAGGTGAGACACGGTGGTTGTGTTTGCTATGCCACTCAGGCGCGCAGGATTTATTTACAATATTTACAATAATTCAGTTTGCAATGGTAGGTGGCCGTCACCAGGGTACCAGCAATGATAAGACCCAGTGTGGAAGGACTTACACAAACAAAACACAGTAAAAACTCAACTAACAAAACAAAAGCTGGTCTACAGATGGTCAAGCGCTACTTCCAGTAAAAGGAGGGTCCCACTCCAGGAACCTTCTCCCTGACACCCACTCAAATATACTGGGTGGGACTAAAATCCCCTAAATCCCTATTCTTAAAGTGTGTGCTTGGTTTACTCACTGTGGTTAGTGAGACGGGAGGACATGTGGTCGTGAGGGTTCTTCCAATCAATAAATCAATTAACACCTGGCCACATTTCACACTTGTTCTAATTAAGCAGGGGGAATCTGTCAATCAATCAATCAATCAATCTTTATTTTATATAGCGCCTTTCATAGTGGACCACCATCAAAAAGCGCTTTACAAGATGCAGTAACAACAAGAAAATCCATAATACTTTACAGGATATACAAAAAAAAAAGAAAAGGCATAATACATTAAATACAGTGGAAAGTGCATATTACATGAAATAGCACATTAAATACAGTGGAAAGTGCATAATACATGATGGTAACATAATACATGAAATAGTAACAGCAACACAGCAGTTAATAGCAGATATCAGGCTTAAAGAGCATGGAAAGCAAGAGAGAACAGGTGGGTCTTGAGAGTTGATTTAAAGTGAGCGATGGTGGGAGCATCACACACCAAAGCTGGGAGAGAGTTCCAGAGAGTCGGGGCCATGAAGCTAAATGAGTGTTCTCCAAGTGTGGTGCATTTTTGCTTGTGGATAATAAGCAGGCCAGAGTCGGAGGACCTCAGCTTGCGGGCAGGGACATAGCGGGTCAGAAGGTTGAGGAGGTACTCGGGACCTGTGTGATGAAGGGCATTGCAGGTGAGCAGGAGAGTTTTGAAAGTAATCCTGAACTTTACAGGTAGCCAGTGCAGCTAGGCAAGACTGGGGGTGATGTGGTCACGTTTTGTACATCTGGTAAGGATCCTGGCAGCAACATTTTGGACTAGTTACAGTCGGTTAATGGTGCATGCCATATAGAGAGTTGCAGTAGTCGAGTCGAGAGGAGACAAATGCATGACAAAGTATCTCTGCATCGTGGAGGGAAAGGTAGGGACGGACTTTGTAGATGTTTCGAAGATGGTAGAAGGAAGATTTGACCACGGAGGAGATGTGGGCATCAGAGGAGAGGTTGCTGTCAAGAAGTACACCAAGGCTTCGTACTGTGGAGGACGGCAGCAGCAGACAGTTTCCGAGTTTCAGGGCAGCTATATTTAGATTCTTAAGTTGAATTTTAGATCCTACTAGAAGGAGTTCACATTTGCTAGTGTTCAGCTGAAGAAAATTGGCAGACATCCAGGCCTCGATGTCTTGAATGCAATCCGAGAGCCGGACCATGGCAAAGGGGCTACCAGGGTTGAGTTTTAAGTAGAGCTGGGTGTCATCAGCATAGGAGTGAAACATGAAGCTGTGTTGGTGGATGAAGTGACCCAAGGGAAGCATGTAGATATTGAAGAGAAGGGGCCCAAGAACAGATCCTTGGGGGACACCACAAGTGCCTGGGTTTGCAACACCACTGCTTCCAGCATAGAAAACAGACTGCAGGCGTCCGGATTGGTAAGAGGACATCCAGGAGAGACAGGTTCCAGAGATGCCAACATACTTCTGAAGGCAGTCAAGAAGAATGCCATGATCTAATGTGTCAAAAGCAGCTATTAGGTCAAGGAGGACAAGCACAGAGGGAGCACCAGCATCAGCATTGAGCAGGAGATCATTCACAATCCGGAGCGGAGCAGTTTCAGACTGTAGAGGTTCAAGCAGATTGTTGTCCGTGAGGTGTTTCATCAGCTGACTGGCTACAGCCCTTTCAAGAGTTTTTGAGAGAAAAGGGAGATTGGAGATAGGACAGAAATTAGATAAGTCAGCTGGGTCAAGGGAGGGTTTTCTGAGTACCGGGGTAACTCGGGCAAGCTTAAGGGCAGCAGGAACCGAACCAGGGACAGGTTGAGAGTGTGCATAATGGAGGGACCAAGATCAGAAGCACAGAGACGGACAAGGTTAGTCGGCCAGGGGTCCAAGGAGCATGTGGCAGTAGTTGGTTCCAACAGTAAGCAGGAAACATCAACAATGGAGAGAGGAGAGAAGGAGGAAAGGGCAGGAGGGGCAACCGGAGGAACGTCAAGAATCTAACCACAGCTCTGCCATATCTAACACAAACTTATATTTCAGTAAACTTTATTTACAAAACTAAATAAAAAACAAAAACATGCTAATTAGAACTTAAGAACATAAGACCTCAGCCCTGCCACACTGCACATGACTTTGCAGAAATGTGCAACAAAATTGATTTCTTTTGAACCTGCATGAGCGTTGGCAGGAACTGAAAACACTGCTTTCAGTAGCATATTTATAATGACAGCAAAGTTACATGACAGACTTGTTCTGTGACTCACAAAGCCATACTTTTTTGATCATCTTCAAAAGCATGCTACAATGAAAGCAGTCTATGCAACAGTCAGGGAAATAATGTTAACCCCACAAAATTATTGAATGGATGGGCCACATCACTGGGACGTGTCTGACCCTCCCTCCTGTACCATGTAATTTTCTCACAGACGATATCCGCCCTTGACATGAATATGACGAGAAAATATGTTAACCTTTTAGTGGTGCTTTGGGAGATCGTTTAACAGACAGTTTTAGAAATCCCACCTTTTTGAAATGTGAAGAAACCAGTAATTGAAAAATGGTGACATCCTGAGGTACAGTAACAATACTGACATCCTGAGGTACAGTAACAATACTGACATCCTGAGGTACAGTAACAATACTGAGGTTTGCAGGCACAAAATACACTGTATGCCAGTATGAAATTATTAAAATATTTTGCTATGAAGTGAATTTTGTATACAGAAACCTAATTCTAAGTAAATCCAAAGTTCCTTTTACAACTGTGGACTTCTGGTGCCATCTAGTGTGATATGAAATATCATTCTGAGAGATGGTAAATGCTGAAGTCTGCAAGACAAATTAATTTCATATTATAGAGTACAGTATTGTATCTATGTTTCAGTTGGTTTTTTTTTAACAAGACTAACCCTGCAATAATCTCTATCAATCATCCAATGCTCCTCATATGGTACTTTACATTCTGTATCGTACTCACCTAAAATTTACACCTCCATCACAATGCAGCTAATTCTCTTCCTCGGGAGGTGGGGGTGGGTCTAGTCATGCTATACCTCAGACAGTATCTTAGCAACAGAGAGGATTGACCCAGGGAAAGAGAATGAAGGAAACATTTTATATTTATTAATATATCTGTCAGTTTAATAGGTTTGTATTCATTTGGCTTACTACAAAATCTTTAAACCATTGCTAGTAACTGGGCCTCTTAAAAAAAAAAAAAAGCCTTTGTAAACTGCATTTTCTTTCAGCTATCTTATTTGTTTGAGTGGGTTTTAAAACATGTCTTGAATTTGCATATTGTTTTTTAACTCCTGTTTATTATATGTTGTTTTTATGCTTTTAGTTACAATTTGCTAATATTTTTTCAATATTTATGAACTTTACAGACTGCTTCCTGAGGTTACTGATAATCCCATGTTTTCAAAAGCACAAGAGGATTCTTTCATGAACTGCAGTGCCTCATTTGAGAATGTGTTTTTAGCATTAAGTATCAGAAAGAGATGATGACGTCAAGTATAAAATATACTCTTAACCCCTTAAGGTACACAAGGTATTGAGCTGTTGTTCAAACAGTTTCTTCTTAAAATGCATTTGAGAGCGACTCATGCATCACAAGGAAATTGTCAATTTGGATGACCTAAACTAAATTAACCTTTCAGTACATTTTAAACCATTTTTTGTGCAACTGTGACAGAGATTGAATGATTCTTAGTGTTAGATTTCCCTCCCGACCTGAGAGGGCACTGTGTAAAGGGACCTTGGATTGGATGGCCCGACAATTCATTCCCAGGGTTAGGTGGAAGTCGGCCATCTAGAAAGGGGGTGGAGCTACGGTACACTAAATCATCGACCCGGAAGGGAAACGATGTGGCATCCACGGATTGGAGGAGAGGTTGCACTCGTTAACCAAGGGGACATGGTTGACGGTATTTAATAGGACGTAGTGATGTGATCTGTTCCTTTGTGAATGGTTAAATTACGTAACCAAAAGGAAAAACTGTGCTGTGAAATCGTGAGTGTTTTGTTTGTTTTGTTTATCGTTAATAATACTGTTTGTTGTTATTTAGACAACTAACACAATCTGGAGCTGTTGCCAAAGACCAGCACTAAACCCAGATCAACACCACTGCACTTTGTAGCACCAGAACTGTATTTTCACCACGAGCACTAGAGCACGCACTGTGGACTTGTGTTTGTGTTTGTGCCTGTGTTACGTGTGGGTGGTAAAGAACGGGGCTATTGTTAAATGGGACCAACCCGGGGATTAAAACAGAGCAATACATGCCACTGTATTGTCTGTTAACATTATTATTTACTGTTGTTTAGCCATCAGGCAATTGGATTACAAACAATTAATCACCATTGCACCTGGATTATCGTTGTCTGTCTGATTATAGATCACCTACACACAGTTAACCACTTGCCACAGCACCTCATTGCAAAAATAAGAAAGTTACCATTATTTTTATTTGTGGGACACATATGTTCCTTATATCTTAAAGAGTTAAATGTATACAACACAATATAATTTGTTATAGAAGTGATTGGAACTTAAACTGCTCTGTTAAAACGCTCTAATAGAGTTTTTAAATGTACTGCCCAAAATCACTGAAGTATTTTTTCTTTGATCATTTATAAGAATGTTATGTGATGATAAAATGCAGAAACAAAGATTTTAATATAAAAATATAAAATTACACATTTAGGGTGGCACAACATATTTTTATGAAGCTGGGGTGGAAGGGTTAATTGTGGAAAAGATGTAAGAAGTGTTTTGGATGGTAGAAATAAGAAAAGACACTTTCACTCCCTTGGGCAAGCAATAATTCAAACAAAGCCATAGTACCAGAAGATGGCACACCACACACATGACTTTTTTATGGAAGGAACAAGTTATTTTATTATATTTTTATTGCATCTCCATTAATGTTTACTTTCTTGCTGTTACCTAACATTTTAGGAATACAAATGTAATTTCTGAAAACTAAAGAGGTTTAGACTGTTGACATTCTTTCTGAACCTTGATGTAACATGATTTCCATTACATGACAGTAGGTGTTAAAACTTCATGTTGATATTGGACTCAGCTCTCGCCAAGATAAGCACCAACTAAGACATAGCTTCTTTTACTGTAAACTAATGTGATCCATTTGTGTTTCCTTCCATCTGATGATGTAGATATCCTTCTGCCTGGTGTTGATCGCTGAAGTGTAATGTTGGCTCCAGGGATCAGCTTATTTTGCCTCCCTGGTGCATCAGCACACACACAGGCTGCAATGCTGGCTCCATGGATCAACTACAGTGCAGACTCCCTAGCGCATCAGCATGACAATCGTCTGAACTGAGCTGAGTAGGGTACTTCTCTGGGGTCTTCAAGTGGGCACCTTCCATCCTTGGTGTTTTGTCGACTAGCCCACGACAACTTAAGAGGCCTCAACATCGATTCTGGCACCCCAGCATCACCCCCCTCCATCCCCCATGCAGCTAAGTCCAGCTTACTTACCTTCCTTTACCTCGACGTTGCTTTCTTTCTCTTGTGCTTGAGGTCCCCAACCAGAATATTTTCGTTTCAACCGGAGCCAGTTGCTGCTCCTCACTGCTGTTTCAGATAAAACTTCACTATGCGTCACAACTCGTGACCACTGAATCCAATGTCTCTGAGAAACCGGGTTGTGCAGTGTGCCACAAATCCTCAACAACCCACCTCCACTGGGTAAACTTGGACTCTCCATCCTCGCTGTTCCACTTCAGCAGCCAGTTGAGCGTACCAAAGTTTCTTCCTTTCATACGCCTCATCCACAGCATCCTCCCATGGCCCTGTTAACTCTACCAGGTGAACAAGGCATGCTGATCCAGACCACAAGACAATATTCGGTTGAACGTTAGTGGTGGCAATCTCCGGTGGGAAAATAAGCCACTGTCCAACATCTACCAGTATTTTCCAGTCTCTAACAGCTGCAATTGTACTGGATGAGTTTTAGCTTTAATGCCTTTTCTTGGAGGTTGCTCCCCTAGATGGAGGAATGTTGTTCTTCGTGTGTCATATATTACTGGCATTGGTGGTAATCTGTTGGTCATGCTGCGCTTGTCTTCCAATGCTAAGGCCAAACATCACAGCACCTGGTCATGATGCCAAGTAAACCATCCTTGGCTAAGGCCCACCTTACATCCTGTCAAAATGTGTTGTAATGCAGCTGGCGATGAACACAAAGGAAACCATGGATCCTCTCCTATCCATAGATTAAGGTTATGTGGTGATGGGATAACATCATATGTTGACCTGATGAGGAAACTGATCCTGCTCTGTTCCATTGTCCATAGATCTCGCCAGCTGATCATGCGTTGTTCCACACTCTCCCATCTCATCCATTCTCCCTGCTTGGCCTGGGAAACAGCCTTTATGCACCTCATCCTCTCCTCCTGCTTTTGCACCTCGTTGACTACCAGCTTCCTCCGTTGAGCGGGGCTGCTTTGTGCCATGTAGGAGAAGCTGAACTGAGACCAAGGCCAAGAACTTCTGAACAGGCCGCGTTCTGGATAGAAAAGAGATCCCCCACCAGAGAG
Source organism: Acipenser ruthenus (assembly GCF_902713425.1). Taxonomy (NCBI): domain Eukaryota; kingdom Metazoa; phylum Chordata; class Actinopteri; order Acipenseriformes; family Acipenseridae; genus Acipenser; species Acipenser ruthenus. The sequence continues at coordinate 87,145,363 of NC_081190.1, read as the reverse complement.
GCGTCCTCTGCGGAGGAGAGGGCTTGGTCTTGAAGGCTGTGGCCCCGGGGATCTGAAAGCATGAGAAAAAACTCTGCTGTGACAGAGCCGCCTCACAGGGCGAGAATAGGTCTCGCGGAGACCTGAAAGGAAGTAATAGTAAAAGGGGTTCCCTGACCGATGTGGTGCTGCCCTCGGATGAGGTGAGACTGCGGTCTCCGAAGCCGGGAGCCGGGAGCCGAGGAGCGTCCCGCAAGGGAACCTGTAAAGAACAAGAATAGGTGGGTTAGTTGGGACTCGAGCACTGAGAGATTAAAGCAGGCCACGTCCCGAAATATTAAATATAGGATAGCGCCTCACTGCGATGAGGTAAGAAAAGCGCATGAGCTGCGAAAGGATAGTGTGGCCGGGGGTCCCCTTTGACTCACGCGGTGAGAACCTCCCTTAAATAAGGTTGAGGAAGCGCAGCTTGCATAAGGTCGGGGAAGTGAGGCTCACTTACCCCCCAAAGAATGGACCCCCGGCTCCCCACAGAATGGAGACACGCTTTGAACGGTGCTGTTGCTGGGCTGGATACTGGACAGAGCAGGAAAGACTAACGGTGGAGCTCCTGCAGCCAAATAGAGAAACTGAATGATAAGCATCACCTGAGTAGGTAGGAAAATAGTTGATAATATCTTGGCAGCGCTGTGCAAAGAAGTGACCTGCAGAGAAAGGAGCAAGAGTTTAGATATGAATGACGGGGTCTGAGTGTTTGCTACAAAACAAAAACTGCTACAAAACAAAAAACGCTAGACAGGGAAGGTGTGTGTAATTAGGGTTTAAATAGGAGATTGGTAATGATAGGCAGCAATTAAGGGTCCCCCCCCCCCACCCCCGAATTCCGCTAAAGGCTAACATATGTTGTAATCTTGCAGTTTTGGAGATAAACTGTAATCTGGAAAAAAAACTCTTCCTGACAGCTTTGATAACAATAACTCCCCTACTGGCAATATTCTTCCCAAGCAGCTTCCTAAATTCAACCCTTAATAGCTGTTCATTTGTAAGAAATTCAGGGATGCTCTTCAAAATACCGGTACCATAGCTACAGCCAACTTGTCCTGTGGTTATACATGAAAGGTTAGTAGTTGAATGTTATTATTTTATATCTATTTTTAATTTCTTCTTTCATATAAATACATACAATTTAACAAATCTATGCTTCCCTTCCCAATCAAAAACATTTAGGCTGCAATAGCTGTGGGGATTTTATGCCAATCGAGTATTGAAATAACACACAGTTACTCCTGTCACTGGGCAGTGCAATAGCACATACATATTCATCTCGCAATGTTTACAAGATGCACCTGGGAATTCTCAGAAGGGTTAACAGTCTCAATTATTTATCTAAAGAGTTTTGAGACTGGTTAAAACACAACAACATTTGGGGTTGTTTTGTTCTGAGTGTCTTTGAATGCATGTCATTGTTATTTATGAACTCATCCTTTTGAAAACATTCTATGCATGTTCATATGAAGATATTTATATCACACATGATGATGTATGTTTTGTGTGTGGATTTGGCAGGGATAGGGTAAAAAAAAAAGTCTGAGTTAAGTGACATGATTGTAGGGGAACTTATTGGATAACTGATTGCCAATTTAGCCTTGCCACATGTATAAAATGAGAATGACTCGTCTCCTAGTTAGTTCAGATCGGAGCTCCAGTAGAGTAGATACTTGTGCTCGTGGTCCTGGGTATCACAGTATCTATGTGCTTGGATGTTAATCTTCTCAGCCTGTCTTAAAATGATTGTTATTTAGCTTTATTTTGTCTTTTGATCATTACTCATTGACATTTGCTGTAAAATACCTTACAAAATAAACAGGGTGTTACAGCCAAGGGATTGCTTTATGATAAAATGTACCTAGAATTTTAAAAAAAAAGACTTATGGCTAGTTTCACAGACTGATTAGCTCTAATCTTGGATTACTTTACCTAAATTTACATTGAGTAATCTAAGTGCTAATGGGGGTCTGTGAAACTACAAGGGTCAGAGCTTGGTCAGAGCGTGTCTTTTTCTTACATAATATACACATAAATTGTGAGTTACAATTTACCTTTCCAAAAAGTAAAAATACTTCACAACCATTTCTAGTTAACAACCAGCTATGGCATGTTGGATCCTATAGTGAGGGATTTGTGTCAGTTTGCACAATACCCTTCTCAACACACCATCTGGGCTTGATGGGAAGTACTGTTGTGAGAATAGACAGACAGGAATAGGAACACATTCTTTGCATGACCTATAACGGGTTGGTGACCTTTTAAGTGTGGTGTGCCAGATTGTATTTTTTCTCCCAAATTAGAGGTTAAGAAGTTAACATTGAAACTACACAAAATTTAAATACTCTAAAGAGCCAACACACGGGTTCTTTGATTTACCAGTTGAACCACCATAGAAAGGCAACAATTAGTTTGAATCAATTTATTACAAGTAAAAAAAAGCAAACAGAGAAGAGACAGTTACTCTGTTTTCCTTAAATAAAATAAATAAAATGATTCCTAAAAACGAACTAAAACCTGGCGCCAACAAAATACATTAAAACCCTTTCTAAAAAGATAAAAAGTCCAAGCCCCTAGCAATCGGTCCTCCCTTCGTCGCGGTTTCAGCTAGTCTGTTTCATATATTGTCTTTTAGTAATCTACGTCTTTGTTGTTGCTCAGGGGAGGGCAACAGAGGCGACCACAAAATAAAAGCAACAAAAATAAAAGTAGAGCAATGAGCACATAAAAGCAAAATCGAAACCGAAATTAAATCAATTACACTTTCTTTCCTTAAGAAATTAAACATCAGTGTGAGACATTGATCTTGCAAGCTAGTATGTTGTATTGTAGGGATGAGCAGCTTACAGACGCAATGATGCAGGATGTTGCAAGGACAGACATACAACCAGAGCTCCAAAACATCGTTCTTTATTTAAGACAGCCAGTCAGAGTGTGAATATAAAGACAGGAACACAATTACATTTATACCAAAAGGTAATAAAACAATCCCCTATTGGTTCTCAACTACAGTCACAGCACTCTACCGCTCAGTATTCCTCACTCTCTTGTCAGCACAGACTAACAACCCTTTTCCGACTCTGGTTCTTACAGACCTGCTCATTCTGGCCCCTCCCTTGAACTAAAACATTTTTCAGGTATACCTACAGATAAAATAAGGACTTCAAATGAATATAATATCATAGACACATACTTAACATGATTGATTATATATATATATATATATATATATATATATATATATATATATATATATATATATATATATATACATACTGTCTCAATTGAATGTTAGTCAACAGCATTATGGTAACAGTATCCTGGGAGACAGGCAGCATGGTTTTAGGAAAGGGAGATCGTGTCTAACTAACTGCTTGATTTTTTTGAGGATGCAACATCGACAATGGATAATTGCAAAGCATATGCCATGGTTTATTTAGATTTCCAGAAAGCTTTTGACAAAGTCCCGCATAAAAGATTAATTCTCATACTGAACGCAGTAGGGATTCAAGGAAATGCATGCACATGGATACATGGATCAGAAAAACAGAAAGTACTGATTAGAGGAGAAACCTCAAAATGGAGTGAGGTAACCAGTGGTGTACCACAGGGATCACTATTAGGTCATCTGCTATTCCTAATCTACATTAATGACTTAGATTCTGGTATAGTAAGCAAACTTGTTAAATTTGCAGACGACACAAAAATAGGAGGAGTGGCAAACACTGTTGCAGCAGCAACGGTCATTCAAAATGATCTAGACAGCATTCAGAACTGGGCAGACACATGGCAAATGACATTTAATAGAGAAAAGTGTAAGGTACTGCATGCAGGCAATAAAAATGTGCATTATAAATATCATATGGGAGATACTGAAACTGAAGAAGGAATCTATGAAAAAGACCTAGGAGTTTATGTTGACTCAGAAATGTCTTCATCTAGACAATGAGGGGAAGCTATAAAAAAGGCCAACAAGATGCTCGGATATATTGTGAAAAGTGTTGAATTTAAATCAAGGGAAGTAATATTAAAACTTTACTATGTATTAGTAAGACCTCATCTAGAATATTGTGTTCAGTTCTGGTCACCTCACTACAAAAAGGACAGTGCTGCTCTGGAAAGAGTGCAAAGAAGAACGACCAGAATTATTTCTGGGTTTAAAAGGCATGTCATATGCAGACAGGCTTAAAGAATTGAATCTATTCAGTCTTGAACAAAGAAGACGATGCAGTGATCTGATTCAAGCATTCAGAATTCTAAAAGGTATTGACAATGTTGACCCAAGGAACTTTTTCGACCTGAAAAAAGAAACAAGGACAGGGGACAGGGGTCACAAATGGAGATTAAATAAAGGGGCATTCAGAACAGAAAATAGGAGGCACTTTTTTACATAGAGAATTGTGAGGGTCTGGAACCAACTCCCCAGTAATGTTGTTGAAGCTGACACCCTGGTATCCTTCAAGAACCTGCTTGATGAGATTATGGGATCAATAAGCTAATAACAACCAAACGAGCAAGATGGGCCAAATGGCCTCCTCTCGTTTGTAAACTTTCTTATGTTCTTATTTACCACAATGACAGTTGCCATGTATGGGTGTAGTTAACCAATTCTCTATAGAAGGTGGTTTACACATTTACGATACAACTGAGTCTTTGATATATTTACCACATCTAAAACAAAATCTCGGTGTAGTAGTGACAAATCTACCAAGATGAGGATTGCATTCTAAAATTTTCCAATGTTTCAAAATAATTGTTTTAATATCATTGGCAGTATGGTTAAATTATTTATATAATCTTTAAACAGGAACAAATCAATTTCAGAGCCAGTCCAAACCATTAATACATCATCAATGTATCGGAATGCAAACAATGTATCGTAATTTAAACAATACAATGTAATGTATTGTTTAAAGATTATATAAATAATACCAATCTTAATTTAACATTTACATTGGAACATAGCCACTCCAAAATACATTTTTTAGATTTACTTATATCTATCAACATTAAAGGTACATCTGATACATCAATTTTTCGAAAATTAACCGATAGGAACACGGTTTTGCAAGCTAGTAGCGACCACCCGAAACACATCATGATCAAAAACATACCATACGGGCAATTTTTACGTTTAAAACACATATGTAATAAAACATCGGATTATGAAATGAAAGCTCTAGATATGCAAAATCGTTTTATTGCAAGAAGTTATAATAGCACAATTGTTAAAACTGCCTACAATAGAGCTGAGAAATTACAACGTGAGATTTTGATTGAAACCACTAAGGATAAGCAACCTAGCTATGATAGAATGACTTTTATTACTGAATTTAACCATACTGCCAATGATGTTAAAACAATTATTTTAAATCAAACAAACAAAATAAACCTTGCTTTCAGTTGGAGAACTAACTAAACAATACTTTGTGTGGTCCCTGGAGAGGGGTATCTCTGCAGCCTCGTCGTGCAGCTCCAGCCGTGCAGTCATGCGTGCGCAGGTTGTAATAGACATCATTATTCATCTACTAAATGTCTGTAATAATAATGATTTAAACAATCTATTAAATAATGATGGTTTAATCAAATCAAGGCATAATATTCGTGTTTTTTTTCAAATAAATACATTTAAAGATCTGCTCCTGGGGAGCTCCTACACATTGATTTAAATAATCCTCATCATTATTTTCTGAACCCAGTCACATAGAAATTTTTGTCATATGCTTCTTTTTTCAGCTACTGTGATTCATTATTACTGGGGAAATGTCACACAGTGTGATATGAATAAATATAATAATATGTAATAATGCACACAGTGATATGCATATTACCATATAATCTGACATTCCCATTGCAATCCTGTACTACAGTCATCTGTATTTAAATAATAATCTTCATCAACACTGTTTCAAAATGTCCCTTGTATGAACAAGACAGGGTCTCCTCTAATAATGAATAAATCAATGAAAGACAAAAAATAATATATATATATTGTGACAACTCTGAAAATGTGTGTTATGGTTGTCACTTCCTCCGGACCTTTTACACTGTCCTCTAGCATTAAAGAAAGTCAAACTTCCAGGAATGTGGTTCAAACAGGTCGGCACCTGTGCGTTTATTATTTACAGTGCTTAATAAAACAAAATATCCAAGATAAACAAACAAAAGCCTAACTCCTTTATGGATTTCTAACTAAACAGCAAGTATCCCTATCTAACAGTCCGGGCAGCTAAGCTGCTTACCGGCCCCAAAACACCAGGACTTTTAAGTCCCCCTTTGCACAAAAGATTTGGTTCTTGTTCCCCTTTTCAAAACAGCTCACAGCTCATTCTCCAACTCTCCTTCTTTTCTTTTCAACAGGTTGACCCTGCCCTTTTTAAAAGGTTCCCAATTGTTAAATTGAAGGCAGCTGTTGAATCAATTACCCAATCACCTATTATAATTGTGCCATCTAAAATGGCTGCCCATCAGTCCCATGGCCTCCTGGGAATTGAAGTCCTGTTGCGCCAGACCAACAGGACTACATTTCCTTAAAAAGGGTACAGACTGCGCAAAATCCAAGGCCCAAAATACCGGCCCTCGACCACAGTGCCCCACACCTCATCACAATATATATATATATATATATATAGATAGATAGATAGATAGATAGATAGATAGATAGATAGATAGATAGATATACACACACACACACACACACACATATATATATATATATTTATGCAGTCAGTGACATGCACACGTCATGCATGCACAGGTATTTAACATCAAAGACCATAAAACCAGTGTTTCGAAATTAAAGGACAATATTTAAAATGATAGTGCTCTGATTTAAACTAAATTGCAACTAAATATTTTACAGCCTAGAAACAGTGTGTTGGTATCAGGGGGATTATTTTTTCGCTTTTCTTTGAATTTTGAATTTATAATACAAAAATACAAATGTTATGTAAAATTGACGTTTTCGCTTTGATACGTTTATTGTTATTGTTAATAGTAATCGTTTGATGGGGGTCTTATGAAGTTTCCATTGCCTGTATTACGATAAGGTACGATGTGATCATGTGATTGGGGTGTTCAGATGAATGAACTTGCCTTCAGCAGTATAATGGTGACGTCTATTAAAAGCTGCGCACGCATGACTGCACCGCTGGAGCTGCACGATGAGAGCTGCACGGCTGGAGGATCCAAGCTGCAGAGATACTGTTCGGTACCTGTGCATACATGCGGGAACTCGTGACATCTAGTGGTCAATCCATTACACTGCAGGGAACAAAGCTTTCATTCTCAACCACAGTAATCGTATTGGTCCACTTTTAAGAATCCCATAGGATGATTGCTGTCTTTACCAATATGGGAAAAAGTAAAGAGCTATCTGATTAGACAGAAAATGATTTATTTTCATAAAGTTGGAGAAGGATACAAGAAGATTTCCAAGCATTTGAGTATCCCAATTTCAACTACTATTTCTATTATCAAGAAGTACAAGACTCATGGTACTGTCACAACTCTCCCTCGGTCTGGAAGAAAAAAGGTTCTTTCACCAACAAGTAGAAGAATTGTGAGGAAGGTTAATAACAAACCGAGATTGAGATATATATATATCTGAAAGTGGTACTGGGGTTTCCATTTCAACCATAGGTCGAGTATTGCATGGTGAAGGTCTCAATGGTCGCAGGCCAAGGAAAAAGCCACTCTTAGGAAAATGTCACAAGGACAATCGCTTAAAGTTTGCCAAACGACATTTTAATGATGGATATGAGTTTTGGTCAAAGGTTTTGTGGAGTGATGAAACAAAAATTTAGCTATCTGGTCATACTGATAGTTGTTACATTTGGAAAAAGTCTGGTGAGGCGTACAAAGAAAAGAACACCATAACTACTGTCAAGCATGGAGGTGGTAATATCCTTCTATGGGGCTGTTTCTCCTCTAATGGCACAGGAAATTTAGTTCCAATACATGGTAAAATGGATTCCATAGCATACCAAAAGATATTGGCCAATCATTTGAAACCCTCCGCTACAAAACTTGATTTAAAGAGAAACTGGACGTTCCAACACAACAACAATCCAAAGCAGACATCAAAATCTACTTCAGAACGGTTGAAAAAGAATAAAATCAAGAATCTGGAATGGCCTAGATCTAAGTTCGATTGAGAATCTTTGGTATGAGTTGAAGAAGGCTGTGCACAAGAGAAGTTGAATAATGGTCAGAAATCACTAAAGAATCGTGCCAAAAGCTAATTGAAAAATGTCCTAATAGTTTAAAAGAGGTTATTATTGCTAAAGGTGCCTCAACTAGCTATTCATTTAATTTTCCTTATCAGGGAATGAATAAAATTGATGAAATGATGAAATAAATAATTGTAGACATCTATATCTTGTAACTATAAGGGTATGTAAACTTTTGACTACAACTGTATATACACATTATCTATATATATACAGACGTGCTCAAATTTGTTGGTACCCCTCCACAAAAAACGAAGAATGCACAATTTTCTCTGAAATAACTTGAAACTGACAAAAGTAATTGGCAACCACCATTGTTTATTCCATATTTAATAGAAATCAGACTTTGCTTTTGATTTTTTATTCAACATAATATTGTAAATAAGAAAACAAATGAAAATGGCATGGACAAAAATGATGGGACCGCTAACCTAATATTTTGTTGCACAACCTTTAGAGGCAATCACTGCAATCAAACGTTTTCTGTAGCTCTCAATGAGACTTCTGCACCTGTTAACAGGTAGTTTGGCCCACTCTTCCTGAGCAAACTGCTCCAGCTGTCTCAGGTTTGATTGGTGCCTTCTCCAGACTGCAAGTTTCAGCTCTTTCCATAGATGTTCGATAGGATTCAGATCAGGACTCATAGAAGGCCACTTCAGAATAGTCCAATGTTTTGTTCTTATCCATTCTTGGGTGCTTTTAGCTGTGTGTTTTGGGTCATTATCCTGTTGGAGGACCCATGACCTGCGACTGAGACAGAGCTTTCTGACACTGGGCAGTACGTTTCGCTCCAGAATGCCTTGAAAGTCTTGAGATTTCATTGTGCCCTGCACAGATTCAAGGCACCCTGTGCCAGGCGCAGCAAAGCAGCCCCAAAACATAACCGAGTCTCCTCCATGTTTCACTGTAGGTATGGTGTTTTTTTCTTTGAAAGCTTCATTTTTTCGTCTGTAAACATAGAGCTGATGTGACTTGCCAAAAAGCTCCAGTTTTGACTCATCTGTCCAAAGGACATTCTCCCAGAAGGATTGTGGCTTGTCAATATGCATTTTAGCAAATTCCAGTCTGGCTTTTTTATGTTTTTCTTTCAAAAGTAGAGTCCTCCTGGGTCTTCTTCCATGGAGCCCACTTTTGCTCAAAAAGCGACGGATGGTGCGATCAGAAACTGACGTACCTTCACCTTGGAGTTCAGCTTGTATCTCTTCGGCAGTTATCCTTGGTTCTTTTTCTACCATTCGCACTATCCTTCTGTTCAATCTGGGGTCGATTTTCCTCTTGCGGCCGAACCCAGGGAGGTTGGCTACAGTTCCATGGACCTTAAACTTCTTAATAATATTTGCAACTGTTGTCACAGGAACATCAAGCTGCTTGGAGATGGTCTTGTAGCCTTTACCTTTACCATGCTTGTCTATTATTTTCTTTCTGATCTCCTCAGACAACTCTCTCCTTTGCTTTCTCTGGTCCATGTTCAGTGTGGTGCACACAATGATACCAAACAGCACAGTGACTACTTTTCTCCATTTAAATAGGCTGAATGACTGATTACAAGATTGGAGACATGTGTGATACTAATTAAAGAAACTAATTAGTTTGAAATATCACTATAATCCAATTATTTATTATCTTTTCTAAGGGGTACCAACAAATGTGTCCAGACCATTTTAGAATATCTTTGTAGAATAAGCAGGAATTCATCTCTTTTCACAGCTTCTTTGCTTTATTCTATGACATACCAAAGGCATGCAAGTATACATGATAAAATAGCTTTTAATTTCATCACTTTTCAGGAGGAATGAAGCATTATTTCAGTGAGCTGTAAGGGTACCAACAAATTTGAGCACGTCTGTATGTATATATATATATATATATATATATATATATATATATATATATATATATATATATATATATATATAGCCTATAACTATCCAAAAAATAGTAGTCTTTTATTGTCCTTTAAATAAAATTAGTTTTCCTAACACTTTTCGAATTGACTTTCCTTGATTTTGAATGTTATGTTTTTGCAAAGTGATGCTGCCTCAATTTATAATAAACCTGAACTAAAACAGAGATCAGATCAAAATGATGGTTATCAATTTCATACTGTGTTTCCACAATATGACTACCAAGACAAAATACATCTTTGTGCCCCATAACTTCATTAACCAATCTCAGTACTTGATCTTGTGTAGATTTTTTTGACTGTGCACATCAATTAGTTAATTTCCTGTACACTGTACCTAAAGATGGTATCACCAGACCCCCTCATTCTTTAGCTGAAGTGATCGATACGACTGATCAAACTCACTTGGTGCTCTAGAAGATATCAAGGAATCTTTACAAGTACTACAGCTGATGATTTTGCACACTTTATGTACAACCCCGCCTGCAATGTAAGTTACATCATTTTCTACTGTTGTGAGGCACCCTTTAAGGACATGGTCTGAGTAGTCATGTTCAAGTACAATTCTAAGGTGTGTTTCTTGTACAAACAGATCACCATCATCTGTCATAAGAGTATCTTCATCACCACTGCAAAGTACTTGTGAACCAGAAAATACAGCTGATGAAAGAGTAACATCTGTGGTTTCATCAAGCTGTACTATATTCCCATTTGAATTTGGAAGCACACCACAGCTAGCCAGGATCTTCTTGAAAGCAGCTCTAAACTTATTGTTCCATCCTCCTAAAAAGAAGCACAATATAATTATAAATACTTTGTAATAACTGAAAGGGCTCTCTAGCATGGCCCACCGTTTACTTTTTAGACACCACCCACAAACCTTTAAATTAGGTGAATGCATTTGTGTCTATAGGTATACTAAAGCAGTTTATAGTAAAGCTGGTTACTAAGAGGTATATATAAAAATAACAATATATTTTTAATAGATTTTAGCAAAATTAAAAATAAATAAATAAATAAAAAAACACTACCTGCTCTTCTAATGGTGTTACAGAGCAGCCAGAACTTGTAAGTTAATATGTATGGCTGCAGCTTCAGCAGGTCAGGAGCCATCTTTAGCATGGACTCAATTGTCACTACAATCCCTGTGATCTGTGTATGTCTGAAACAAAAGATACTTAATCAGCAGAAGTTATTTTCCTCATGGTGACAGAAGTATGTTTTTTTTTTTTTTTTACTTTTTAGTTAAAACAACAGGCTATTGGAAGACTTTCATAAGCACTTAATGTGACATTTATTTCTACAAAAGGATTTTGTATGTAAAGTTAACATTCTACCTGTTAGAGACAAATATTGGTGTACCAGCTTGTAAGCTGTTTTTTTAAGAAACTTTTTCCCAGTGGGGGCTTGTATCCTTTAGCTTTAGGGTTTCTAGAGTTCAAGATGTCAAACAACTGGTATATGACCTGTCAAAAAATAGAATGAGAGTTATATTAACAAGCTACATATACAAGACATAGATGTAAGGTTGTTACTCTTCGATGTCTATTTCTGTTTCTACCTACCTATATATAATGTGGTCAGATGTATTGTAATGTACTGAATCACGTTGGTTCTATTTGTTTTTCACAACATAATCATTTAATTGAAAATCTATTGAAGCTGCTTAAATATTACTATAAATATAAATATACCTCCGCTCTTATTATCACCCAAGAAGGTGGCGCAATTGCTCACTTGAACTCAGCTGATGGTGGGTCTAGTTCTATATATGTCTATGAGTCTTACAACTACACCCTTTCACCAAGATGGCTGACTTCCGGTTCTGGTTTGGCCATAGCTGTATATTTCAAAGGCTGTGTCCTTTGTACTAATATCAAAAGAAAAAAATGCAAAACTGTTACTTGAATATATTTGTATTATTCTCTAAAAAATGCATGCAGTATAATCTAACAGCTACCTTACCTTGATTCATTGCCAGGATGTTGGAGTGGAAATTCTTTGCATTTCATTTTTTAACCATGTACTCCTGAATCGGTAATCGTGCTTGCAGTATTCTATGTTTGTGATGAGTTTTCCTATATGCTAGCCTATTTTCACTCTGAAAATCATCAGGTAGTTTACAACTAACAAAATATAGGTTGCAGTGAAATACCCAAATATGAATACTCCAGCTAAACTGTCAAAATGTAACTTCCTGTCTAGCTGCAATCAGACTGTGAGCTGTAGCATTGGAAGTAGCAGTTTATTTACCTATGGCGTATTTCTGTATATTCTAAATAAAAAATATAAAAAGCAATGAGGTTGCTCGCATTAATAAGCTGTTGTTGTAATCGAGTCACAAAAATTGGGTCACGTCTGAGGGGGGTAAAACTTGAGTTGAGTCGAGTCTTTGACATGCCAAGCTTGAGTCAAGTCATTACTTCTGACAGTTTGATTTAATCAGATTCATTTTACAGGAGATTAGCAATCTACAAGTAAAAAGAAAAGAACATTTCAATTAAAAATACAAAATTGAGATGCATAATAATGTGGTCATACTTGCCCCACTGATGTTCACCATTAAAGGGCCATGGTTTCTGCCTTGTGTTTTGTCTCCATTTCAGTGAAATCATGATTCCTTGGGCTATTTATAAGCAGATTTTTGTTATTGACCATACAGAGGCCCTTTTATTCAATTGGTTTGGATGTACAGTAATGGATACCACAAAACAAAAGAATGCATTTAACCATTTATTTACAACTTTAATGATGGCAGCCTGAGTGTTTTTCAAAAATGTTTTTTAAATGTGGCATTTAATTTGATATTTGATATAGAGATCTTGCTTCTAAGCTTAGAAAATAGCAGCTACAAAGGAAAACATTACAGGTAATGCAACTGAGGTGGAATCAGAGCTTTAAAACTATTGCATACTCACACTTATACGCTCCAGTTCAAAATCATAAACTCAACCTAATTTGCTTAATATTACAGAAACAAATGTGTCTTCAAAGGCTAAGAGTTTAGATAAAAAAAGGGTTTTTCACTAAAGCTAAACTATTTCACACAGAACACATCGCACCATAAACCTTTTAACAACCTATACTTAGCGCAATCAAATCCCAGTTGTTTGTCTAAACAGAATCATCAATGTAGTTAAAATGTGCAAACATACCGTGCTACTAAGAGGTCAGTTGTATTTTGAACAACCCTACTAACGTAAAAGTCGAGTCGTGTCTTTTGAGCAGGGACTCGAGTCGAACCCGTTCCCTACGGCTTTTTCTGTGCCAATACTAAAATTCAACACTCTTCTTTCCTACTGTATTTAAAAATGCATTCCCTTTTTAATGAGCTACTGAAATTTACTGGGATGTGATGCATTATGGAATCACTGTCATATTAAACAATAAGTGTTGACCAAAAGTTTTGGTTTCATGACCATTATCATATCGCTGAAGATCAAACATCTGTGTATTAAGACAGACCCATCACCACAAAAATCAGTGTAACAAACTCAATAAATACTATAATAAACTGTAATGGTTTGTTTTCTTAGCAAAAATGATCTGATCAAACTACTTACAGAACATCAAGCATCTTTATTCTCAGTGCAGGAGTTCTTCCCATTTTCAGGTTCCATTTCAATGTGTAGGATCCCAGATATTTCCAATTGACTGCAGTCCTCTTTATTGTAGACTTCAGAAATTCTATTCTTCTGAAAAGATTCCAGTTTTTTTTGACATAGTATAACTGCTCATAATCTGTATCCCTTTCTATTTCGTTCATTGCTTTTTGTAAACCATTTATTTTTGTTGGGGAAAATATATATATATCAAAATGACAAGTGTACATTTTTGAGTAGATGTAAACTGAGTTGCCATACCGTGAAAAGACGCAAGGTGGCGGTAGTGGTCCAATAATTACATCTTTGACAGAACATTACAGTGAAGCAGTGTGTAGATAAACACCAGTACTTTCTGCAAACTAAATTATTGATTTAAAAACTATATTAGCATATGTAAAGAAAGCTATGTTGTAAAACATAATACGTTTTAATTCTAAAAGAATCTCGGTGTGGCTACCTTATATTGCCTGTGAACATGACAATGAAACAGGTGCAGATATACCTACGTACTTGACTGCATCGTATTTTTGCATATTATTAGAATATTCAAGACATTTATTTATTTGTTTAAATTTTAAGTATAGTCTATGTTATTGTTACCTCAAACGTGTTAAATTATATTCGATCCCTAACGTAAGCTACCTATACAGACTACATCATCGTTTACAATAGTTACGCAAAATACTATGTCGAACCGTTTATACATAAAAAAAGTGATTCCCTATTTACTTACAAAATAATTAAGCTTAAACATGCTGCACAAATGACTTACCTTTGTTTTTAAAAATGTAGATAAATAACTAAAACTCCTCTTCAACAGATCATCGGGTTCCACGGTTGCGTTTTCGCGTTTTGACCGTAACAGAACCGGGTTAACTTAACCGTTAAGCGACCTTTGACCAAGAACCCGTGAATCAATGTGACCACAACGCAAGAACGGACCCGGTCATTAAAACTGGCAGAGGTTGAAAATGTAATTACAGCCGTTATGAGTATTGACGAACAAACAGGTTGGTTATGTATATAACGCTGACTAATGTCACAGATATGTCTGTCAGAAGTTCTATACCAATAAGTAATGCAAAATATATCTCTCTAGGCAAACATGTTACGACTGCATTGCTATGTATACCGGCTACAGGTAGTTTGTTCCAAGTGCTTTAATTGTATTTCACGCTAGTAATGTGAAACTTTTTTTTTTATTATTTGCATTGAATATCTACTTGGTGCAATCAATCGTTTTGAGCCAGTGTGTGTGTGTGAAAGATTTCACTTGTTTCCAAGTTCGATTGCCCTCTTTCAGCAGACAGACACAAAAATTGAAGTTAAGCACTTTCGTGCCGTTTTTATTATTTATATATAAAATCAGCCCCATTATTATACATATGACTTTATAATCTACACAAACCATCTTACATTCAAATATTAAACACATTTACACAATCGTGCCGTTTTTATTATTTACAGAAAAACTAAATTAATCTACATAATAATTCAGAACAGGTTACAGAAACAAGCTGTAAAACTTGCATCGCCATCTTGACAGGAAACCTCTATCTATCCCACAATACCTCTGGTTACAACCCTGAACAGTGCCACAAACCCCGTTCAGTGGACCCATGACCGCGAGAAGGGTATTTATTACTGCAGCCTGCAGCTGCTTATCTCATAGCGGAAGCTGAAGTTGTCACATATAGCTACGTAGAAATGTTAGTCTTGAAGAGCTACTGCAACAAATACCATCCTGCTTTCTGGTGGATGGGGGCGGGGGGTGTTTTAACGGTTCTTTTAAATCGGCACACGTTATAGACCTTACAAAAAAAAGTACTATAGTATTACTATAAAAAATATTCTATAGTACTAAAGTAAAATGAGAATGCTATAGTAATAAAGTATTATAATACTGTACTACAATTACTATTACTGGGCTACAATTAAATTACTATTGTAGTGGTTTATAACAAATAAAATAATACAAAAACTCTCAAAAAGAGATTTTTTCATGAAAACGTGTGTTCAGAACTTTGTTTATTAATTTATTAATAATGTGACACTCATTCCAAGCAGTTTATCTTGATTAATTAGTTTTGTCCTGATAGCTGCATTTACTTCCTTTACCTTGCATGCAAAAAACAAACACAGAAGTACAACTTGCAACAATTGTTACTGTGAGCTCAGCTGTCTGTTAAAGAAAAAATCAATTCCTGCCAATACATTTCTAAACAAGGATTCACATTCTATAGGGTGACTAAATGTGGCTAACACATGTTAACCCACCTCCCTGAGTTACCTAAATGCTTTCATGTATAATTTTGAAACATGAATTATTATTTTGACTTTTATTTTATTTTATTTATTTATTTTGTTGGAATTAAGGGACCTAGTGGTTTGATGTTCATTCCAAACTTTTATATCATTCCTGATTACATGAACTTTGTTTTGCTAGGGGTTGTACAGCAGTTAGTTAATCTTTGGTTTGATCCTTCTAGCTCATCAAAACCTTTATGTAGACATATGGGGAAATTAGACAATATGTTAGTAAACGTTAAACTTCCATCTGAAATAACACCTACACCTTGTTCCTTACAGCAAAGAACATTTTGGAAAGCATCTGAGTGGAGAGCATCTTTTCATCCTTGCTTTCACAGTTTCTACACAAACATGGTGTCATTGGTTCCTCCTTGTGTATGCCATTCATTTGTTATTGGCAGATAAAAAGGACACAGTACAATTGTGCAAAATTGCAGCAGTGTGGAGTAGTGGTTAGGGCTCTGGACTCTTGACCAGAGGGTTGTGGGTTCAATCCCCAGTGGGGGATACTGCTGTTGTACCCTTGAGCAAGGTACTTTACCTACATTGCTCCAGTAAAAACCCAACTGTATAAATGGGTAATTGTATGTAAAAATAAATAAATAATGTGATATCTGTATAATGTGAAATAATGTGATATCTTGTAACAATTGTAAGTCGCCCTGGATAAGGGCGTCTGCTAAGAAATAAATAATAATAATTATAATAATAATAATAAAGCATGTTCTTAAATGTGTTTAAAAAATGGAAATGCTCAATGACTTATTAGGGTCCAGCATGGTGTATGTCTGCATCTCATTATGAAGGCAACCGAGTACTTCATTTATTTAGTATTATTATTATTTGTTTATTTTGCAGACGCCTTTATCCAAGGCGACTTACAGAGACTAGGGTGTGTGAACTATGCATCAGCTGCAAAGTCACTTACAATTACATCTCACCCAAAAGACGGAGCACAAGGAGGTTAAGTGACTTGCTCAGGGTCACACAGTGAGTCAGTGACTGAGGTAGGATTTGAACCGGGGACCTCCTGGTTACAAGCCCTTTTCTTTAACCACTGGACCACACAGCCTCCTTTGTATGTCCCTCATCAGATTTGCAGTGCATATCTTATTATTATTATTAACAGTCTACCTCAGAAAGCAGAAAAGTATGTATAAGGCCTCTACGAATATTCTGAGCATTCAATAGGATACTTCCAGATTTTAAATTGGATCCAACTATCACAGGTCATAAAATCATGCTCCTGGGAAGTGGTTTTAACAATGGTATGTCTGTCATTCATCGACTAGCTGTAGAACATGCTTCCAATACAATCTTAATAAATACAATGGGTGAATGTTTTGCCCCCTTTGTTGTTAATCACATTTTGTATCATTTTCTGAACTACACTTGAGTCAGCAAGAGAATCAACCATGCAAGTCAGTTAGAGAATGGGAGATTTGTTGACATGATGTCCTTGGTCAAGATAAAACTTCACTGTAAATGCAGTTCCAGCAGTGATTGTGCATGTGTTTCTTCATACCTGTAAACATTCTGACCAGTAAGTGTGCTGCAGTTGGTGATCGTGAACTTGCTATAGGGTGTGAAGGATTTTTATATGAGGTAGAAGAATGTGCAGAGGTGTTTGCAGGTAACCCAGAAACACTTAATAAGAAGTGCATTAAAGTACAGGTAGTACTTAAAGTGCTACTACAAAATGCTATGACATACAGTATTTATATCAAGTACTACAATATACTTTCGTACTATTACGATGTCCTATATAGTATTACTATAAAATACTATAAATTACTATAGTATAACTATAAAGTACTACAATATACTATAGTATACTATAAAGTAATATAGTATTATAAAGTACATATATGATGGACTATAGTAGTATTATAAAGTACTATAGTATACTATAGTAGTTTTTGGTAAGGGAGCAAAGGAGCATCTGTATGAATTTCCTGTCGATTGAAACAGCAGTTAAAACCACATGTTGTCGATGGCATTTATCCAATGCAAAAAGTTGAAGCATGCCTCTTATAATACCATGAGCCTCCTTCTTGACCTTTAGATAATTTAAACCAACTAGGTTTTCCAATTGAAGTTACAATGCACAGAAGGGTAAAGTGTCCAAGAATGTAGTAAACATTGACACTTCAGTTTTAATATCATTCATTATAGATCTGGTCCAAGTAAAGTGCTTTGTCTGACCCAATGCAAAGTACAGATGTTTTATTTTTTTATTGTTTTTCAAACATTTATCCACTATCAACTAATTAATGCAGCACTGTTCAATGTGCAACAATAATAATGTTCAATTGTATATTAGAACTGGATTCCTGGGTGACCAATTTATTGCTTTTATAATTTATACTGTATATAATTTTGTGCAATGTGTCATCCATCAGATTGCAACTCCTGCTGGTTATGCAATGGTCAAACTAACCTAAAAATTCCCAACAGATTTATTTAAAAACAGTTTTTAAATGTGAAATTATGGTTTATAATTAAGGCCCTGTGAAAATCGCGGAAATTTTCTTTAAAATTCACGGCAGTGTCACGGGTAAAGTATCGTATTTCGTGGAATGTGCACGGAACTATTTTATAAATTATGTGTACAGATAATTTTTTTAAACATCAAATATAGAGAAAAATGCACTGACATCATCAAAATCAACGTCAAAGTTATTCAAGCACTTTACAATAGCTTGTGAAATAGTGTTTTAATTAACAGCCTGTAGGTAAAATGTACCTGCAAGGGCAGCTTTAAGTTCTAGTACGTCGGATGCATGTTCACCATTTAGGTCGTGCAAAAGAAATACAACTGGTTTATACTTCCGACGGTCGTAATGACATCATTTTTATATATTTGAGTCAGTAATAAGTTAATGTCGCTATTTATTTTCTGTATGCAATTACTTTCCCCATGAAATCAGTAACATTGCTCAGCTGTTCAATACGTCTGATCGGAGGCAGTATGGAGAACAGTTGATCAGTTTTACTTGTTTGCTGCTCATAAAGATATATATGAGCCAATTTACATATTCACTTAATTCATGAGATGGGCAATTTTGTAATCCCGTCTCAAAGTGTCGCGGGATTGTGGAGCCTGTTGGCAACCCTAGTCACAAGGCGACACCGGCAGTAACGCAGACCAGCTGAAAGTATGACCGACAGCTACGACTACTTTGATGCGTCAAAAAGTCTGCAAACTTGGGGGTGCTTCAGTTCTTCTGGCGCATCCGTAGAAGTGTCTGCAGCTGATGTACGGCTTTTGACTGCGAGAGAAGTATAAACCAACCTTAACTCATACTGATCTTGGGCATCAGTCGACTCATCAGTGACCACTGACAAGCAACCAGACTGTTTTACCAATTCCATAATCTCCTGCTTGTGATACATGGCAACTTTAGGTAAGTATTTATGTCTCAGCTGGGCTGGTAAAGGAATCACTCCACCATGTGCTATACTCAGTCTGAAGAATTTACGTAACTTTTGGTTGTCCAATTTTTCAAGAGGGATATTTGCGCAAAGAAACAAATGCCTCTGTCAGGTCAAAATTTAATGTGTTTCGTGCTTCACGGTTTTCAGTGGACTTTTGAAACATGGAAGTCACCGTTTTTTGTTTCTGTGGAAGTAATGCAGTCACATTACTGCTCTGGATTTCAGCCTCTCTCGGTGAATACTTGAATCTAAATGTCTGTCATCAGCCAATTCTCGGTAGTTATCTACAGTAACGTTGCAGGACGTCCAGAAGAGCTTACGTCCATCGACCATGTCATTTTCTTTGCGGACAAGTCTGCCTTCTAATGTAGTTATTGCCAACTTATAAACTACAGACATTTGAATACTAACACTTTAATGCATGACATCTTGAAAATAGCTGAAAAAAGTAGTTTGATACAGAATAAATGTTTTCCATTGCTTTGTACGCGGAAAATATGGCATCCTCACATAAGGTCATTGTGCATTTGCATCTCCCATATGTCTCCATATTAAAAATAGTAAAACAATTTTTTATCCATCCCCATATGAGGTTGTCATGCATGAAAGAGTTAACTATTCATTAGATTCTTTCTGAAACTTGTTTTGGCTAACTGGAAGTTCACTCAGTTTGGAGTTAGATGTTTTAGTAGTCTGAAATGTAATTCTGGTTTCTAAAAAAAAGTGATTAAAACATTTCAACAAATGTTCAAATTTAGTCTCCCTTTAGCTCCAAGCTCTGTTCTCTCCATGTACATATTTATATGAAAAAAAAAAACAGAACCACCTTCGGGTTCATCTGATCCCCAGCTTTCATACTGGTTAATTTTAGTGGTACTATCCTGCCTTTTGGAAATGTCACAAAGGAAGTTTCAGTCACAACTCATGTGATTTAAAGATTTTTAGGCACTCTGTACTGCTTCAGTTTTGAACAACACATCTCAGCCATCACAGACACAGACAGGGAGGCCGCTTGACTCCCAATTCCTCTGTAGATGCTGAGGTGAAGATTGGGAGGAGGTAAACTCAAACACGCGCACAGTCTGCAATGAGGAATACCACTTATGTAACTTACCATGCAGTTATTAATCTGAAACCATTTTTGTTTACCCAATGTTGAAATGAAAAAGACAAAACAATGCTGACAAACAAAACAATTTTATTTGTTAAATCTATTTTCATTTGAAAAAAAAGTGCAAAAGAAATGTTATCCAGAAAGCAAAACCTCCTCAATATATTTAAGCTATAGTAATATTTGTATAATATTATTCTTAAACATTTCAAAAGTGGATTTTGATTAGAATTTGCTCCACTGATTCTCTATTAGGCATTCTATTCTGTTTACAAAGCAACATGATTATCATTCTGTATTCAAATGAGATTCCCTTTTTCAATATACTTCTCAGGTACTGCATACCAAGTTACTTCATGAAAATTCACTGATAGTGCATTCAGCTCTCCTGAAAAGGCAGTTGTTCCCATTAATGCCCAGAACTCTGAAAAATTACTCCTGGTGGACTAGATATATCAGTGGAGATTACATGACCATTCCATAAAAATGGTAATTATATATATATATATATATATATTGTATTACTTTAATAAATTCTCCAGTTTTTTGGGATTTTGTCACCAGGGCTTTTTCAGTGAATGGAGCCATTTCATTTTTTTAGTTCCGATTTTGAAATGGCTTGCATGTTACTACAGCTTTAACTGGTCTATACACACAAAACACCACAATACATCTTTTGGATTAGATTATAATTAAATCCCACCAAATATCCTATGTAAGCACAGCAGCCTATCACACTTAAGTGCTGTAAAAAGTCTTCAATTTAAAAGGAAAGCACATCGAAGCAATATTAAACAGCTAAAATTGCTAGTGGTGCATTTTGTTTTTATAGTACAAAATGCAGGCTCAAAGTACAGTTTGACTGGTACATTAATTTTAGAACAGGTTATGCACAATAGTACAATAAAGTAAAATAAAAAAAAAATATATATATATTTTTCAAACAAAAACATATAAGGCCAGATTTTCAAACCTTGTAACTCATATTGAATATCTTAACACAATCTTTTGTCCAGAGTTATTATTTTTAATATAAGTATTACAAGTAATATGAACTCCACATGTACATCAGAGTGTGGGGTGTTTTACTATCTACACCCAGGTGAAAACAAAGTCCAGAAAACAAAACAAAAAAAAATAAGGGACTTGTTAGAATATTGTTATGCTGTGAGGTTTAAGAAAATACATGTTTTGTGAACTGATGGTCTACATGCAGGTCTAGAAAATAACTCAAAACTGCACCACCACCACTAACAGGTTTGGAAAGACAAATCTATACATAAGAGCACACGGGTAAACTATTTATAGAGATTACATTTTATTTCTGGCACCTCTGTACTTTTAGTAGCTTTGAAAACGTACCAAATAACAAAACAAATGATAACAGTTACAAACTGATAGTAGTGGTAGTCGTTAAGAGCTGCTGTAGGGATAATGGCACCTTGATTCAAATGTAATCACAGGGCAAATGATGAAAGAATAATAAAAAAAAAATAAGTGAGTAAATTTAGTGAACCCTTTGAACAATTATTTAAAATCAAGCCACAAGAGCTACAACTGTGAATAGTACCTCTGGTTTACTTTTGCTGAGAGGCATCATTTATTTTGCATGCTGCAAGTCTATTTTCTTTTATCTTCCGGTTTACCTTCTTTTGGTTCCTCCAAAACCTATTAAATAAAAAAAAAAAATTTAAAAAATACATCATTTATTTTATTTTGATTGTTTTGGTAAATTGAGTTTTTTAGGTCAAGCCTGACCTGATAAAACCCTGCCAAATGGAAATAAATGTGCAAAATTGAGTGGTAGGTTTTGTGATGTGGACTGACACTCAGAGGGCTAACAAAAACTAAAACAAAAAACCTAATTTCAGTTGCTTTCAAATCAACGTTATTTTATCTGAGTGATCAAGCAGCAGAACTGAACATTAAAAAACCAAGTTCTACAAGTTTAAAATTATATTTTAAATCAACAGGCAATGTGTGATAAACCTGGAGAAGGAATGGTGACCAAAACCAATAACTGCCACAGCAAATTAATTGTTGTCATGTCTGGGTTCATATTGCAATTCAATATCTCTTTCTGACCTATACCTGTCATGGCTAGCAAGAAGTGAGGTGAAAATGTTTCTCAAAATAGGATCAGGACCTAGTACCTTTCTGTTTCATGTTAACTGAGCATATTATACAAAAACTTTAAAAGTAAAAATTACCTGACGCTGTTCTTGTCCCAGTGTTTCCCGCTGGTTTAGTGGTGAAATTGGTTGAATTCCATGTATTCCCTGTACCAGTATTTGTATGGGATCTTCGAGGTAAAGAAGGTAATAATAATCTGGTTAGAAACAGTTACCAAAACATGACACTAACTAAAGGCAAAACTATTTAACTTTTTCTGTGTTGTACTTTAGCTATTACTGTTTATATATCACACATGTACAGTATGTTTAGTGTTCCGCATTTTCAGTTTTTATCTTTAAGTTTACTTTACATATATTAAAACAGGGTTAAAAATCGGTAAAAACTGTTTAATTGAAACGTCTGTAAAAGATGGGGGGGGGGGGGGGGGGGGGGGGGAATCTCAGTATACACACTTTACATGTGGAATATGATGCGTAGCAGTTCTGGTTTCTGATTAAGTTTAATGTCCCTGGTATATATGATGAAGCAGAATCTAAGCCACGT
Organism: Acipenser ruthenus; assembly: GCF_902713425.1. NCBI lineage: Eukaryota > Metazoa > Chordata > Actinopteri > Acipenseriformes > Acipenseridae > Acipenser > Acipenser ruthenus. The sequence goes on along the minus strand of NC_081190.1, from coordinate 87,122,062 downwards.
TTTCCCAAGTTAGCTGGTACTTTGCGAATGTTTGGGCAGCGCTCTGACAAACTCATTAACAGTCATTCTGCGCTCTCTTTTATTAAAGCGTGTGTAAAAGCCTCTTAAATGGATTGCTTGTCTCTCAGTTCACTTTATTGTTTCAGTTTAATGTGCTGCTTATTTTTCAGTATGTTCTTTTATTGTCAGTGTGAACATGTACCTCAATGCAGCAGTATTTGCAGCGCTATGCATCCTCTGTCTCATCTGACCCACTTCTGCTATTTTTGCTTTTTGTATACTTCGAAACTTTCATTTTCTTTTGAATATTCATAAACTGATTTACTTTTTCTCCGAATTCCTCATCCACTAAAAATATTATATTTTCGTCTAAGTATTTCAATTTAGTTTTTGATCAAGCTAGTAGTTACTATGCCCAGCAATTGCCACAATAATCAGACTTTGATTGGCCAACATAATCAGGTGATAATGTGTTTGTGAAGTGACAGAGAACCACGTTTGAACGTTATTTGTCCTCTGACGTCTAAGGTCCTCTACAGTGTAGGGCTGCTTATTACAATATCGGAGTCAAAATAAAACAGCATTTTAATCAAAATATCGTGTATTTCCTAGAAAACAGTACCAGGAAAATATTGAATAGACAAAAATCGATTTTAATCAGTAAAAACCGATGTCCAGTTAAAAAAATATCTTAATTTTTCGGTCAAATTCGTAATAAACCGGAAACGCGGAACACTAAGTATGTTACATTTGCAGTAAATTCGAATCTAATCTGTGCAAAATAGAATGTATGTGTGTGTTTAATGTACAATGTTCTATTTATAACGTTACGAGGTTGGAACAATCTAAATATTATAAACTTACCTTTGACTTCCAAACAGGTATCCTAATACACCCCCTGTACCCATCCCTGTCCAAAATCCTGGTCTTGAGTTAGCATTATTATGAGGTCTTGCAAAGTTGTTGCCAAAACCATATCCATTACTGGTGCTTCCAAATCCAGCTGAGGCACCTAAATGAATTTGATAATCATTAATTATATAATAGTTTGAAGCTTAAATGAAAAAAGGTGGATTTACAATTATTTTACACAATTCATAAATATTATGTTTCCTTTATGATTGAAAAAAAGTCAAACTTTACCATGGCACTGGAATCTGTAAAGCACTACTTTACTGATAGTTACATTACAGGTACATGCATTTTCTAATGAGGGTTTTGCAAACCCAATCCAATCCAGATACCAACTAGCACTGGCTGGGGTAATGTATGACATTAATGCACACAAGGAAAACATTTTCCAGTGGACACTAGTCTATACAATATACACAGAACACCACACAAGGCCCAGGTCTAAATGGCAGGATGTGTACAAGTCAGGATTAAGGTGTACTCACAGAGAATTTACTTAAAGTTTAAACCAGCACATCCAGAAGTGAAAGGCAAGAGGGCTGCATAACAGTTTTCTAGAACAGTTTCAAAAATATCAAACTTTATCTAATCCACCAAAAAGATACCATGAAGCCCATGCAGTGTGGAGTAGTGGTTAGGGCTCTGGACTCTTCACCGGAGGGTTGTGGGTTCAATCCCCAGTAGGGGACACTGTTGTTGTACCCTTGACCAAGATACTTTACCTAGATTGCTCCAGTAAAAACCCAACTGTATAAATGGGTAATTGTATGTAAAATAATGTGATATCTGTATAATGTGAAATAATGTATAATGTGATATCTTGTAACAATTGTAAGTCGCCCTGGATAAGGGCGTCTGCTAAGAAATAAATAATAATAATAATTATTTACTGTACCTGTGTAGCCTGCATTACTGCCGTCACCTGTGTTGCCCATGTAATCTGGTTTGAATCCAGGAGGTGGAGGACCCATTGTATGAGGTCCACTTTGGTAATCGTGTGTGTGGGTGTTCGGATAGTCATCATTAGGAAACCGCTGCTGTCCTTGTAGTGGCCCACATAAAAACATTTTATACACACCATAAGCGAACAGCAGTAGTATGGCAATGACAATTAAGCTGCTTGCATCACCAGACGTCTGGGAATTGATGTTGCTTGACGAACCCTGAAAATAACCTGAACTAAAGCCTCCACTGCCATAGGAACTTTTCCTGTTTTGCTTGCCATGCTCAGTTAGTTCAAGGGTGTACTCCAGTCCACATGATCCCTTTAGAACATATGGGTCATCTGGATAGTTATATCCCTCACAACTAACTTCAATGATTCCAAATCTGTAAGCAGTATCCATGTCAGTTTTACATTCCCACTGTAGATAATAAAAAGAAAAACATTTATTGAATACCTTGAAATATTTCCTTTTACACTTTTCAAATTCATGGTTAGTATGGATTCCCAAGTATAAACTTAGCAATGCCCAACTGTAGAGGTACAGTTACTCAGGTAACTTATCTGTTCAGAAAGTACATGTCCTGAAAGACTCATTAACAGAAACATCTGCTATATAACTGTGAATAAGGTATAGGACCTCCACAGACAACTAGGATTGCTAGTGACAAGTTAGCAAAGGATATGTAACCATTCCTCAGTGAATACTGTCTCTAATACCATTAAGTCTGTAAGTTGGAACTGAAATTTTGACTGCTTTTTCAGTTATCGATTTTACTGATCCTTGTCAAACATCAGCTACTTATGTTGTCATGGACATCTCTTGATGATTACTTATTATTCTCATTATTATTATTATTATTATTATTATTATTATTATTACATATTTTTTAAATTAGATAACCACAAACACTACTCCATATTACATATACGTGTATTATTTTTGTGAAACATAAGTATGAATTGTATAGACGGTTTACATTACCTGCACATCAAAGCCATCCCAGCCTTTATTATGGCATTGCACTACTTCTGGAACAAAAGCCAGGCATCCAGCTGACCCCCCAGTGCACTGCAGCTGTGGCACAGGACTGGTCCGTCTGGAATTTGTATGTCGTCCTTTATACAGAGTGATGACTTGGATCTCTCGAAGTAAAACATTCCCTGTAATCAGTAAAACTGAGTTATGAAGGAACGACTACTTTGGCATTTTCACCAAAATTAAACAGAGGTAACCTGCCTGGAATAAATTAAAGCTAAAATCAACAGAAGTTCTTTATTTTACCTAACACCATCCTACAGTACAGATTTTCTAATGCAGCACCAATCCATGAATGGTCAATGGGCAACACAGAATGACACTGGATTTGATTGTTTCTATATTATAATATTATTGATCTCACGGTGAGTCAAATGGAAATGTCAGATATGTTTGCCACAGCCGATAGAAAACGGAAGAAATTAAACACAGCGAGACAACAAGGAGGGATTCACTTGCAGAAGAAACTATTAATGTTGCTGATGCCCAGGTACAATTATTTATACATGCTTTAAAGAAAACAAGATTTAGGCTCATGTGTAGGGCTATGCTCTGCGTTTTCATGTTTGGTCTATAATATCTTTCACAGTGGAGCTGCGGAAAATGATTTTTAAATGAAGGTGGTACTCTACAGTATTAGATACACTCTGTTTGAAATGTACCGTTATAAAATACTGTTTTAAAATGTTACATTGCTTAAATATGCATTTATATGGAAAGAAATGATGGCATTGTTATACATGAAAAATCAATGGATTTCTTTTTCTAACATTTTCGCTGTATGCAAATGTTAGTATTAGTTAGGCAAATGAAAGGTTATTTTCGTGCATGAAAAGGTTCTACTGGGGATGAAAGATTGAGCGATATTTTGGTTATTGCGAGCTAACCCGACAAGTAAAAATATCAGACTTACAAATACAGGCTGGTGTTGACAAATTTGCCGAGATGAAAGCGAGACACTAACCCTTTTTATTTTAGTTTATTCCTGATTATCTGTGTAAAAATGTTATTTAAAACGTTGCTACACATTTCTACTTTTGACAGTCACAGGAATGTGGTGCTTATCTAGCAGTTTATTGTCATTGGTTTATCATTGATAAAAAGTGTCATTCTTTGTGGAAAGCAGATGAAATGTATCTCACTTAACTCAAGGTTGTAAGTATATATCAAATCTGGTGAGATGCATTCGAATGGACACTAAAATAGAGTTATACTGTGTTCTCACACCTGGCTCTCTGTGTAAAGCCCTAGCATGACTTTTTTTTTCAATGATCTGAGAGTACTTTAATGTTCCCAGCTGCTACTATAAAACATTATTTCAATAGTGTTCTGTAAAATGCACATTTATTTGTTGTAATAAATTTGAATTATGTTGTACAACTACTTGTTTAATGTAGCAGTAGTTACACTATGTACCGGTAACTGAAATGTTTACTTAACTGGGATATCGAAATCTGGCAGCAGAGCAATTCGTTTAGCATTAAAGCTTGTACCCCTATAAAAACACAGAAGGTTCAACGACCGTAACATTATATACTTTATTACACTAAATTAAGACTAAAGGCTGCTACCCACTAGATGCGATATGGCAAGCAAAACTGTGCAGCAATGCAACCAAATGAATAGAACCTATACTTTTTATAAGTATCTTTCACACCACATTTGACGTCGAGGGCCAAAGCTGAGTACCACCACTGCGGCAGGTTATGTACAGCAAGAGAAAGGGATGGGGTAAAAGCCGGAACGCGACGTTACGGCACTTTCATTAATTAAATTGCATTAAAAAGCAGCGTAGAAAGCTACACACACGTGAGGAGAATATTTTAGCAATCAGAGCCGATTAATAACGCGCTGACATTAACCAGTTCCGGCCCAGAACCCTCTTTTTATCACCAAAAAGCTCCAGGAACAGTCAGTTCCGAAGGTGCAAACAAAGACGACAAAAAATGACACAACTAAGTGGGTACAACATAACAAAACTGCTGAAAAACCCCACCGAACCGACATGGTGTTCCGTGCGTGTTTATTTATATAGCTGTTTATTGCTACTGTTCCTGGAGCTTTGGTGATACAAAGAGAGGGTTCTGGGCCGGAACGTGTTAATGACACTGACAGCGCGATATTAATCGGGTCTGACTGCTAAAATATTTCTCACGTGTCTATTTCTACACTGCTTTTTAATGCAATTGAATTAATTAAAGTGGCGTTCCGGCTTTTACCCCATCCCTAACAGAAAGCCTTAAGTTTAGGAGTAAATTGAGTCTTTTTTTTATTTTTTATTTTTTTTAATTCGCAATGTCCCTTTAAGAGTACGTGATCAAGTTGTATTACAATTAATATATGGTTCTCGTTACATTTATAGTTACATTTACTTTCTATTTGCTTAAAAACATTATCAGGTTGTAGTATTTACATTTTTTTTTTCCAGTAAACACAATTTCCTGAATATGCAATACAAAACTATTATTATGTATAAATCTTTGATGGTGCTGGCAGTTAATTAACAATAACACGACAGTTTTTATTTAATATGTCAATGCTAAATTCACCGTGTCTTCCAAGGGAAATCGCTCCCTCACTTACGTTGTGTTTATTTATTACCGGAATATACTCTTCCCCACTAAAGTCCACCTACTGCCAAAACTTCAACAAGACTGCACTATGGCCGGTAAACAATAGACAAATATAGACATGTATTTGCTTACCTCCGTCGTTCCAGCTCTCGGCGTGCGTTATCAGAAGATAAAAAACAAACGTTGCAATTACAAATTTCATTTTGTTGCCCATTCAATAGTTACAACTTAAGTAAAATCCTTGAAATGATTACCACTCAATTACTGGTGACGCAGTTTCACTTGGACACTTTTCTTAACTGGGAAGCCGTTTTAGTTTGTGGTTTTGTTTTTTGTTTGTTTTTTTTGTAAAACGCTTTCAATGTCAATTACAAACTCAAATTGTAATTTCGTTGATTCTCAGTGTGAAATACGTTGCTTTGGATTTCATCATACAGTGCACACTTTCTAAGGCCTAACACAGCTCTTCACTGCCAATCACTTCCGTGTAGTTTTCCGTTTACGCAAATGGTCTGTTGTTAAGTCATGTGATGTGTGTCGCCATATTGATAAGGTCAAAAGTGAGTCAGTCTGTGGCAGTGTTGCCAGATCAGAGGTTTTCCGTTGCTGCTCATTGCAATCTGGAGGTAAGAAATGGGCGGTTGTTTTTTTAAGGTACATTTTTAATTTTAGAGGATTTTCTAAAGTTGTATTTTTTCTGTCTGAAAACATTTTGTTCCCTAAGATTTATTCATAATACGCAAGTCCTGCCTTTACTAAGATGGCGGATGCGCTGTGACATAATGCCGCGACATGTGACTATACAATTTCTCCAGACGGTAGATTTACTTTGATTGATTACTTCATATGCAGCAGGTATTAGGCCCGGATAGAGTGTGCTGCATAGAATTTGAGTGAGAGGCACAGATGAAGGCCTAATACCTGTTGCAGAGGAAATTAATTTAGTTGTAAGAGCAGTGTTTAAGTGTTGTCCAGTCAGTGAATATATATTCTGGAAAATGAAGAAAAAAATTCAATTTACAGATTTTGGTTTTTACAATTTGCATTGCAATTAATTGCATACATGAGCACATTTCTTATGAAAATACACATGCTGTAGATTCCTGTGAATTGTATCCTGTGTGCCTAACAGTTTTATGCATTTAACCAGAATAAGGAACACAAACGTACTTCACAATTGTATGCAATGATCAGGTATAAAATGTAATGTATTACACTGTATTTATTACTGATAATTGCATACTGGTTAATTGCATACAACTGTTACAGTTGGCACCTGGGCTATGCAATTAACAATAATCTACTGTAATAGGGCTTAATATGATGTGCTTCTGGTATTATTTAAAGCTGGATTTCAGTGTTACTTGCATGAATTGTCTTTTAACAAATTCAGTATGTATTGAACATTTCACCAGCCTATTGTTTGTATCTACAATTAGAAAAACAGGAACTTGAGCTCTCAAACTAATTACATTTTTTTTTTGTATATAATATTGTACTAGTTAATAATTTGTGCGAGCACTGCAATACTGTACAGCAACAGCACAACAACAATTAAACTGTACTGTGCTTAATTTAATGAAAAACTGCAATTCAACACACAATAGTCAAAAGAGGTGCATGTGATTAGTGTATTTAGTTATAGGCCTACTAATACAGCAGTATTTTAAGTATTTAAAGATGTGCTGTCCCACAGTCAGTTACTGTATGTTGGTATCCCATGCCAAAATATGACCCCATTGGCTTGAATGTAAGTAACTGGAATGGCCTAGTCTACAATGTATGCAAATGTGTGTCTTAAAGTGGCGTGCCATGTGATCCACTAGAGTGACTAGACACTTAAAGCTGTAAGAGCTGTAAGCAAATATTTAGCAGAAATTTTCAATAATTAATGTGTAACAAGGGGCAAAGCTGCAGTCTCAATGTAACTACTAATCCCCATATATAATTAATATTATCTTATAAACTGTGCATGTGTGATAATAATCTAGATTTAAACCTTATTGTATTGTATAAATAACAAATGGCTAAACGTATAGATTTGTATTTTATAAAATGCACTAGAATCAGTAACAGTCACATGAAGAAATAGTAATAGAGGTCTCCCAAAGAAGTGATGCAAAAGATCCCGAGGTGGGTCTCTAAACAGGGTATATGTGACACACACACACACACACACACACACACACACACACACACACACACACACACACATTTGTACATTAATGTAAAAAATGACTATTATTATTATTATTATTATTATTATTATTATTATTATTATTATTATTATTATTATTTAATTTAATAGAAAAAAAAACATAAGATCGCCAGATTTTTTCTTTTTATAAAGAATGTGTTGCTCACACCCCTTATGGGATGGACTCAACCACAATAACGATGTGTCATATTATTAGGAAGCCTATAAGTAACAGCATTAAATCAAAGTGGTTAGTATTCATTGTGGTGGTAAAGATAAATAAATCAAAAAAAGTTGAATTTCCCGATTACAAAAAAATAAAATGTTATTTAGACTCTGTATTACAAAAGCAAAAACGTCCCATACAATGTATTACCTGTCTCAGTGCGGACATCGTTGGAAGAAATGGTAGGTATGGTAAGGAGCTTGCACAAAAAATCCAACTTTGGCCAGGGGTTTGCAGCTGAATGAATTGAACGGCTTTGGTCTTTAAATAGATTCTGAACAACTGTATGCATTTTTATAGGTACTGTACCGTTACTGTGTTAATGCTGCATTTGATTGATACAGTGCGCTTTGTGTAACCATAGACACGTTGTACTAGTCGTGACATTTTTTAGAGCTTTGTTTATTACGTGTTTTGTACGTTCTCAAGCCAGACTTGGGTTGCCAACTTTCACTTTTTTTCAAAACCAGACATCACCGGTCAATGGTTCTGACCAGACACTACAAATTCCCTTAAAACCTGATGACAGTTGGCAACCCTAAGCCAGACCCTGATCCGTTTTACACCTAAAGTGGTATAATGACTTTCAAAATACAGCTGTTTTTTTTGTAACTAATGAATTAGTGTGGCTTTTGTTGGGTTTATTGGAAAGGCCTATCATTGTTGACAAACCAATACAGTACTGTTCAAAAAGATAGCTGAAAAATACCCCCCCCCCCCCCCCCCCCCCAAAAAAAATAAATAAATAAATAAATAAATAAATAAATAAATAAATAAATAAAATAAAACAAAACAGTTGTTACGATTCAGTGGCTGTGAATCCGTTTTGCCACTCCACATTTTGGACCCAAACGGTGGGTTTATCACGTTTTTTGCAAAGCTATTAAAAAAACAAAAAAAACTGGCCAACTTTAATCCCTTTCAATTTGACTGTTAGTAATAATAATAATAATAATAATAATAATAATAATAATAATAATAATAATAATAATAATAATAATAAATATCCCCCAAAACCTTATACACTGCATGCGGAACTTCTTGCATTGTCTGACATGCGCAATGAAACAAAACTGTGTGCGCCGGATGGAGCATGCGTACGGTAGTACGTGAGACAGACACTGGGAATTGTATCCCTTTTTTTTGGTTAAGCTATACTGGTTGTGTGTAGTGTTTTGCAGAAATGGCCGGAATTAAAGGTGAGTTTAAAATGAATCATGTATATGAAATATGGGTTTGTTTTGTTCGGGGCAAATAGGGTATGAGCGTGATGTATTGAGTTTTGCCATTAAACCCATCACATCACATCTTTCTACACAGGCCAACAGCTTTAGTAAATCTGCTTTCTTTAAATTGAATATTTTAGTTATTTACTTGATTATTCATTAAGAGACAATGGATACTATGTCTGTGTCACGATGGGTTTTTTTGTATTTATTTAGGAGCTAGTAATAATTGTATGTGCTCAATGTTTATAATAATAATAATAATAATAATAATAATAATAATAATAATAACAACATCATGTGTTATTATGTGGCTGTGCTTTGTGTTCTCGTACTTAAATCATGACGTATTCATGGTACCTGAAATTTAAATTGAAGACGCAGTGGATTAAAACAAGAATGCGGTCAGAATATATCATATGTGCAATATAATAAACTGTGATAACATTATTTAATTTCCTTCAGACGTGAGGACAGCAAGGTTCTACCACGTACTATGTACTGTGTACTTTCACACCTAGCACCGGCACACTGTTTAACGTTCACTTTATTCAGCATATAATATCCTACTGGTTATTCCGTTTAGAAAAGCATGAGGATATGGATAAAGCGACGAAACGGTTTTTTTTTTTTTTTTATATAACCGGGAATGCTTACATGTTTCAGTACTCGGAGTGATGCATTGCTTGTGTACAGTGTAGTATACAGTCTGTTGCATCATGACATATCACATGGTAAAAATAGATTCGTTATTTTGAATTAAAGCTGCAGTGTGTTTTATCTTACATTTGAAACAACAGCTGAACAGACTTTAGTGCAATCCTGCGCGGGTCCGATTTTTACAGCCCGCTGCCTAACCGGACCCCCTATTACAGGACCCGACCCGAACTCGCAACCCGATGCAGCACCGTCTTCTTACCCGCGACCCGACCCGCTTTAAGACCTGCAACCCGACCCGAAACCGCAAGTGTTTGTGCTTACCTACTGGCTGCGTCATCTGACTCTCACGCTCTCACATTCAGTCTCTACCGCAGATTGAGCTTATATACAGCGTGGTAGCTTTCTCTAGTGGTCTGGATATATTTTAACATTAACTATCTCTACTTACTTTACTATAAAATGCCTGTCTATTCATTTTGTGCCACCACTGAAAGGGACCTACACCTGTGCTTTCACAGAGATGTACCAGTTTTGTGGCTGTCGTACACAAAAAATATTGACAGGTTTTACAAGCAACGAATCCAATCGCATGTTCATTATTTTAATTCGCTATGATTAAAACATAATTCCATAAGGCTGATTTATCTCTTGAATGATTATTATTAACCACTTCATATAAACCATGCGCTATCTTTTGTTTCACCTCGTTCACAGACATTTTTAATATCACCAAGTAGACGTGATAAATGGGTCTTGCGACGTTCAAGCAATCGGCAATACAAACCGAGAACACCGTTAGTCAGCTGACTCCTCCCTAATCGCCTGCTGCTTTAGTGCAGGAGGTACAGGTGCATTTAGTTTCTAACACGTTATTTAGGAAACGGTTACAGACGAGTACCCTGAAAGGACAGAAAACATTATTGGTGATTCAAATTCAGACCCGAGCCTAACCCGAAAATTACATTTTTTGACCAGCATCCGAACCGCAAACAGCGAAAAGGTTCACATTCGGACGAAACCGACCAGCTTTGCGGTCGCGGGTGCCCGACCAGATGCAGGACTCTACTTTAGTGTCTGTTCTTATGTTCTTCCCTCGTCTTTTTGTACACTGTGCTTCATAAGAAAGTTGACCTTTATTTACCATTGCCACAATAGCTTATATCTCATACTTTACTTGCCTGGGGAAATAAAATAACACTAATAACAAAGTGTGTAT